>NW_018405172.1:325669-370660 GCF_002113885.1 Mizuhopecten yessoensis
CCCAGTAACAGTTCCTCACTACCCGACATCCCTCCTACCCCACCCCAGTAACAGTTCCTCACTACCCGACATCCCTCCTACCCCACCCCAGTAACAGTTCCTCACTACCCGACATCCCTCCTACCCCACCCCAGTAACAGTTCCTCACTACCCGACATCCCTCCTACCCCACCCCAGTAACAGTTCCTCACTACCCGACATCCCTCCTACCCCACCCCAGTAACAGTTCCTCACTACCCGACATCCCTCCTACCCCACCCCAGTAACAGTTCCTCACTACCCGACATCCCTCCTACCCCACCCCAGTAACAGTTCCTCACTACCCGACATCCCTCCTACCCCACCACAGTAACAGTTCCTCACTACCTGACATCCCTACCCCACCCCAGTAACAGTTCCTCACTACCCGACATCCCTCCTACCCCACCCCAGTAACAGTTCCTCACTACCCGACATCCCTACCCCACCCCGGTAACAGTTCCTCACTACCCGACATCCCTCCTACCCCAACCCAGTAACAGTTCCTCACTACCTGACATCCCTCCTACCCCAACCCAGTAACAGTTCCTCACTACCCGACATCCCTCCTACCCCACCCCAGTAACAGTTCCTCACTACCCGACATCCCTCCTACCCCACCCCAGTAACAGTTCCTCACTACCCGACATCCCTCCTACCCCACCCCAGTAACAGTTCCTCACTACCCAACATCCCTCCTACCCCACCCCAGTAACAGTTCCTCACTACCTGACATCCCTCCTACCCTGTCATAGTAACAGTTCCTCACTACCCGACATCCCTCCTACCCCACCCCAGTAACAGGTCCTCACTACCTGACATCCCTCCTACCCTGTCATAGTAACAGTTCCTCACTACCCGACATCCCTCCTATCCCACCCCAGTAACAGTTCCTCACTACCTGACATCCCTCCTACCCTGTCATAGTAACAGTTCCTCACTACCCGACATCCCTCCTCCCCCACCCCAGTAACAGTTCCTCGCTACCCGACATCCCTCCTACCCCACCCCAGTAACAGGTCCTCACTACCTGACATCCCTCCTACCCTGTCATAGTAACAGTTCCTCACTACCCGACATCCCTCCTCCCCCACCCCAGTAACAGTTCCTCACTCCCCGACATCCCTACCCCCCCCCAGTAACAGTTCCTCACTACCCGACATCCCTACCCCGCCCCAGTAACAGTTCCTCACTACCCGACATCCCTCCTATCCCACCCCAGTAACAGTTCCTCACTACCCGACACCCCTACCCCACCCCAGTAACAGTTCCTCACTACCTGGCATCCCTACCCCCCCCCAGTAACAGTTTCTCACTACCCGACATCCCCCCTACCCTACCCCAGTAACAGTTCCTCACTACCCGACATCCCCCCTACCCCAACCCAGTAACAGTTCCTCACTACCCGACATCCCTACCCCCCCCCAGTAACAGTTCCTCACTACCCGACATCCCTCCTACCCCGCCCCAGTAACAGTTCCTCACTACCCGACATCCCTCCTCCCCTGTCATAGTAACAGTTCCTCACTACCCGACATCCCTCCTATCCCACCCCAGTAACAGTTCCTCACTACCCGACATCCCTACCCCACCCCGGTAACAGTTCCTCACTACCCGACATCCCTCCTACCCTACCCCAGTAACAGTTCCTCACTACCCGACATCCCTCCTACCCTGTCATAGTAACAGTTCCTCACTGCCCGACATCCCTCCTACCCTATCACAGTAACAGATACAGTTGATGCTGGTATACAATTATGCTGAGCTGACCTTACCTTGTTAAGGCTAGCAGTGACAACTATTGATTTCCATGTTTTGCCCTCACAAAAATCTATATTTTCCCTCTATCAGCATTCCAATAGCTGATTGTGGCCCCAGGATAGGTGTGCAGAGCATTTCTGCATTAGATCAGGATGAAATCCCTGCTCTATAACTACAGCCCATCAGCTGCTACCAGTAATTCCCTACCTGCAAAATTTCACTCTACCATTATTTGATATATTGATATTTCTGCAGGGCATCAAAGGCACAAAGCTTGGTTTCATATGTTTTAAAGTAACAAATGCTATTCAGGTAATATCAGGATTTTATACAATTGTAACATAGCAAAATCTTCTCCAGGTCACATATAACTGTGAGTGTGAGCAAATGAAATTTTCCATTTGTATAACTTTTTACTCTATATACTGGTCTGTCTGCAGTACCAATAGCACAGCCTTGGGATACTTTTTTATGCAGGAGTTACATTTTATGCATGGCAGCTGGTTCACGCCTTCCCATGTCCCTTTCAGGACACACCAAGACTGGCTTGTATAGGTGCTGCCACCTGGTGGCTCCTGTATATCTACTGATAGAATCACATGTGTCACACAAAAAGTCAATTATTAGTAGCCTCTTGTAGCACTCGACACTCATTGCTCAATTATACTTCAACCTTTGACCTTTTGTGAACTTGTAGTCATGTACTGGTCCATTGCCCACCCAGCTTACCATGACAATAAGGCTGCAATTGTTGATGACAAAATGCATGGCAACATTTGGTAATCTTTGAATATTACCTCAATATTCTTTATCTTCAAAACTACCTCAAAAAGGTCCTAATGTTGTTTTTAATTTTCTTGATCAGAAAGCATTTAATGTAGTTGAATGAGCTGACTTACAAGGAGGTAAGATAAACCACTTTCACCTATCACCTAAAGTCCTGTGACTTTCTGCTCTACCTACAGAGTGAGATTATGATCTCCAACCTATAGGTAAGTATCACATGTCATAGAGGTAACTCTTTGGGACTTGATCAAGTCAAACTGATATACAACAGCACTAGTAATACCTGTCATTATTACCTACCAGTTCTCTCCATTCAGACAGGTGAAAGACATTACCTCATTATAGCCCCCTCATAACAGCCAACAATTGTCTACTTACTCAGATGGAATTTAGACCTGATTGTGTGAAAGTTTTCATTGAAGACTGATTACGATCTTGATAATTAATCATGAGTCTGCATCACATGGAGGTTTGATCAGATACGTATCCACTCCTTTATTTCCTTTTCAATTTCTTTTCCAAAATACACTTATTTCAAGGTTAGTCTACACACTCACTTCACAGCCTCTAATTTAAACACTTTAAAAAGAGGCCATAATTCTAACTTTTACATAGAAGATCTGTACTCTAGGTTTACTGTTCAGGACTTCCAGTCAGCAATTAATCTCACTAGCAGTTATCTATTTGGATAATCTACAAGATACATTTGACTTATTTGATGTGGTTGTATTTCGATTATGAGGAGCTTTAAAACTCTTAAAAATATTTCAAAGGGAAGTGTTGGTGACTAGGGAATTCTTCTGCTGACGGTAATTAACACCAGATGGTAAAGCAGGAATTCAATGATTACCTTTTCACAAAGACATCATGACCTGAAAATGATTGAATTAAATTCTTTTAAATTTGAATTGCCAATAGCCATAGGTGACTTCCTAAATTAGACCTATCTGATTCTCAGTGTATACCTATTATAGTGCTGTTTATTCAAAATAAACTGTTGTAAAAATGTAAATAATATTTATTTACAAATATTGGTTGGAGTATGGGTTATGATGGTGTGATTCGTATAGACTGTGACCTGGGTGTTTAAGCTTTGTGTAAGTTTCCCATTTGAATGTTTTAATGAGATTGAAACTTGAGCTAGGTGATAAAGTGTATTTAGTGTGTTTACAAGTACACGAGACACTTACAAGCACAAATATTATGTAAAGATCGTACTTTTCATGGGTTTCTCTGCACTCCTAGTCAAAATGGGGTAAATCACTTCACGATCTAATCTTTGTTGGTATATACGCCTTTGTGCTAGATTTTAAATGTTATTTAAGTTTTGCAAAACTTGAAGATATTTACCATCCATGTACTTCCACATATATTATGTAAAGAGCCCTACAACACCTCTGTACACACAGCTAATATAGTAAATTAACTCTATCGACCAGCAAATGAAAGTAAATTTGTTTAAGTGCTGCCTGACATTGTCCGAAACATGTCCGAACACTGGACATTGGTCTGAGTTAAATAATTCACTTTGCTTATTGTGTGGCTTCTAGGTGTTAAAATGATGATAAATGTGTCAAGTCATTATACATTATGTATGAAGCAGCCATATGGATGCGATTGTGTTATTTAAGCAAATATAGCCAAAGACTGGTTTTCTTACAGGAATTTGTTTCAAGGACTTTCCTTTGATTTTTGTTTATTTTGCACAATATTGATCTAGAGAAAAACATGCTCATTTTCTAAACAAATTAAATAAATGCTAAAAGTACAATATTGTCATAAAATTTAGAGAAATATATGATTTAAAAAATCCACTTGTATGTTATTAAGCTAACCTAATTGTTTCTAGGTGTTGACAGGTGATTGTGTATATATGAGTAGTAAAGATGGTCAATATAGATGGTCAGTGTAGATTTTACATTACTTATTCATAAGTATATGGTCAAGGTGTCTTGGGTCAACACTGTTATCTTGTATTGGCGTCCTTTGGACAAGTTTCCTTATCAAGCACTATGCCCATATCAGGGTCAATATTGACAGGACTTACCAGCTCAGGACAGCCCCTATCATCAGGAACTCTAGGAATATAATGAGTAATGTTGTTATTCCAGGGTAGACATTTCTTCTTTCTATATTGCCTACTGCGGACGAAGTGACAGGGCTACCCCAGTTATGGGTAAATGAACTTGGCTTCATGAGAGAAACTCTAGATATCTATTGCGTAAACCTTGTTGATTTGGAAATGTTTTTAAGAACATGCAGCTGCATTTCTTTCTTTGATACAACATTACAGTAATCAGAATTCCTATATATACTGGTCAAGCTTTCCTTGATACAACATTACAGTAATCAGAATTCCTGTATACACTGGTCAAGCTTTCCTTGATAAGAATGTATCAGTTGACCTATGAGATGTGGTTTAGCTTTATGAAAGTCTTTTTCATGTCTGGATCATGGAAAAAATCTTAAAATTTCAATTCTCAAAATTTTTGGGATTCATTGACCAATTTCAAGTTTTGAAAAGTGTGAATTCATTAAGTTTAGATAAAAACTAGAATTCAATTTGTCAACTTATTTTTTATCTAGATTTATATTTATTGTTTTTATTACAAGCATCAACATATATAGCAAGGATAGGAACCATGAATAAACTGTTTCCTTTCACAACAAAATGTAATGAAATTCCTCCCCTTCTTCATGATATTACACACTTTCTATGTTTCACTCTTAACCACCAGGCTCAACTGACAAATCTAAACTAAGCATGATAAACAAATACAATGACAAAATAGAAAAGAAATAACCTTGCAGATTTCCTTGTAACTGAAAAATTGATGTGTTGTGCAAACTGAATTCAAATCTTTGAAATCTTTCGGAGATTAAAACATGGTATCTGGCATATGTGCATGTCAACCATTGTCAAACCAGAGGCTTATCACCATATTTCATCACCATACCTGTCCCCGGCATACAGGTAAATACACCCTTCGTGTGAAACATTAACAACCCACAGGGCTAGGCCTGATGAGAGTTTGATAGGCCAGCCGTGTCAGAGAGGCTCCAGAGTGATCGTTACCTCTGGCTGGCACTACGCTTTAAAGTCAAACTCTTGCCAAGAATATTTCAATCTCTGATGTGGTTGTAAAAGTTCCCGTTAAACTTCACATTACATACCTGTCAAGTCTGTGTTTCACAGTATAAATATACAAGTACACATCCATCACATATAAAACCTGTGACATGGAGTTGGTAGTATATAACGAGTGACAGCTATGTATATAGATGACAGGTAGTATCAAACACTGACATGTTTTGATCGCTTTAGATGGTTTTGGTAAAGTTGCATGTTCCCTGTTGGTAGCAGTCTGGTAAAAACTTCCACATATGATCAGTGAGGTTAATTAACACCTGTAATATTGATTACCTGTATTAAAGTTGGAAGCATATAGATAATTTGTGAACCACTTTGAGACGACCTACGAACTAGGTTGTGATAAAGCGGTATATTAGAATGTTGAATAATTATTATTAATTATTATAACAGCTGCATTTTGAAAAGTAATTTTCTTTAATATTTGATACATTACTATGGACAATTTCCACATTGTTATGCCATCTAGTTAAAGAAAATAAGCCATTCTTGAAGAAATTTAATTCATTTCCATTCTGTAGAATCCGCCACAGACTTGGGCTGCATTATGCTGGGCTGTACCCTGCATTGATTCAATAACCACAAATTTTTGTATACATCTAACTTGGCCTGTCCCAAATACATCCAATCCTACCCAGTGCCTGTCCCAAATACATCCAATCCTACTCAGTGCCTGTCCCAAATACATCCAATCCTACCCAGTGCCTGTCCCAAATACATCCAATCCTACCCAGTGCCTGTCCCAAATGCATCCAATCCTACCCAGTGCCTGCACCAAATACATCAAATCCTACCCAGTGCCTGTCCAATCCTACCCAGTGCCTGTACCAAATTGACAGAAAAAAACACCAATCTGTCCTGAGCTTAGAGCGATCTGGATCATTACCTCCTACCCTGTTATGTAAGTGACACGTGGGACTTGCCCAGGCTTGAATTGGCAATCCAGATTTATAAATAAATAAATCACTTGCTCTAATTTGAAAATAACTATTTAACCTGACACTTGTATGTAAATCTGAAAGAAGTTATACTATTCCCAAGTTTGAACCATGTGGCTGAGTAATGACCTATTAGCAAGTTTTATAGAAAATGTACAAAAAAATGGGACTACAGCACACTGAATTTAGCCTTAATGCAGGCTCATACATCAATGGTTATGTACTAGGAGAGGATGAATGCAAAGTGTACATCAAATGCTTGAAACAAGGGTTTGTCACAGGCAACACGTCAGTTACAGGCAACACGTCAGTTACAGGCACCACGTCAGTTACAGGCAACACGTCAGTTACAGGCAACGCGTCAGTTACAGGCAACGCGTCAGTTACAGACAACACGTCAGTCACAGGCAACACGTCAGTCACAGGCAACACGTCAGTCACAGGCAACAAGTCAGTTACAGGCAACATGTCAGTCACAGGCAACACGTCAGTCACAGGCAACATGTCAGTTACAGGCAACACGTCAGTTACAGGAAGAGAAAACATGCAAAGTCAGACAGGGGGATACTGATTCTTGATACATATATACAACTCTATACACTGTAAAACTATCTTCTATAACAACAAAAGCAATCTTACAACCAATTAGTTGCTCATTATGAGTGTGAACATTTTCCAATTACAGATTTCATACCGTATTATGAACATAGTTTCATGCTTAATTGCTCAAAGGGAATTTTTAATGAGAACAAACTGCATGTCATTAATAAGATATATAATTATTCCTTTAGGGTGAAATTCATCATCTTGCAGTTGTTTACTAAATCTCAGAATCTTTGAAGATCTCTTAGTAATCGGATTCATTTATCCATTAGGGTATTTGTTTACCAAAATGCCATATGTTTGATGAATTTCAATAATTAAGTTCCCCTGAAGGAATTCTTTAGGAAACTCTTCCATATTTGTTCTTTCAGCCTTTGAAGGGCTGTGCCTACTTTGAAGTTGCTGTGGGTTCCAAGCTTACAAGTCACCAGCTATCCTCTGTCCTATTAGCCATGCCAACCACTAGGGATTGTATATGGAATGTGATGGATGCTAAAACAAATTTTGATGAAAGTGATTGACTCCCTGGGGTCATGTGACCCCTCCCAGTATGCACTGCCCAGCAGGTGAAGACTCCATCAGACTTGTTGCCAAAACAACTCAACAGGATTGAATCCTTATTAAAAAGAAATACATTAGAAGCATAATACATATACCTGGAGAATGCTGTGTCTCTAATAGTTTACATCTTATGTTATCAAGTGTAAATTAATGATATCCCACTCTTGGTTTGAATGTTATTTGAGGTCCTTTATTGTCTGGCTTGCTCTATTCCAACATGATAAGTATCAGTTGCCCTGACCATTGGTATAAAATCAGTGTTTGCACCCTTTATTCTAAGACTTTTACCTTTGCATTAAATATAGACTGGAGATGCAAGTCTATAAAGGCAAGCTCAATCAGACTCCAAGTTACTCTATCTACAGGTTAATGTAAAGTCATTTTAAACAACAAAGCTGTCCTCATAAAAATGGTGCAATTTCTCATATATCCTACAATTAGAGTAAGTGCTGAACTTCGTATAGCAATGAATGATTTCCAATACAAAAGCTTAAGCATCCATTACACCAGAGAAACAACACATTTTGACATCAGTTACACTAGAGAAACAACACATTTCGACATCTGTTACACTAGAGAAACAACACATTTCAACATCAGTTACACTAGAGAAACAACACATTTCAACATCAGTTACACTAGAGAAACAACACATTTAGACATCTGTTACAGCAGAGAAACAACACATTTCGACATCTGTTACACTAGAGAAACAACACATTTTGACATTTGTTACACTAGAGAAACAACACATTTCGACATCAGTTACACTAGAGAAACAACACATTTCAACATTTGTTACACCAGAGAAACAACACATTTCAACATCAGTTACACTAGCGAAACACCACATTTCAATATCAGTTACACTATAGAAACAATACATTTCAACATCTGTTACACCAGAGAAACAACACATTTCAACATCTGTTACACTAGAGAAACAACACATTTCAACATCTGTTACACTAGAGAAACAACACATTTCAACATCAGTTACACCAGAGAAACAACACATTTTCAAAAATTACAGCTACAATTCTTCATTTGGAAACCAAAACTGCACATTTAAATTTGTTACTTCTGTACACCAAGCAGAAAACGAATATATATACAGAACATTTGCAAATAATGGTGCCACTAGCTGTCTCACACCTGCTTCAGTCCTGACATAGCGCCACTAGTTGTCTTATACCTGCTTCAGTCCTGACATAGCGCCACTAGCTGTTTTACACCTGCTTCAGTCCAGACATAGCGCCACTAGCTGTCTTACACCTGCTTCAGTCCAGACATAGCTCCACTAGCTGTCTTATACCTGCTTCAGTCCTGACATGGCGCCACTAGCTGTTTTACACCTGCTTCAGTCCAGACATAGCGCCACTAGCTGTCTTACACCTGCTTCAGTCCTGACATACCGCCACTAGCTGTCTTACACCTGCTTCAGTCCTGACGTAGCGCCACTAGTTGTCTTATACCTGCTTCAGTACTGACATAGCGCCACTAGCTGTCTCACACCTGCTTCAGTCCAGACATAGCGCCACTAGCTGTCTTACACCTGCTTCAGTCCTGACGTAGCGCCACTAGTTGTCTTATACCTGCTTCAGGCCTGACATAGCGCCACTAGCTGTCTCACACCTGCTTCAGTCCTGACATACCGCCACTAGCTGTCTTACACCTGCTTCAGTCCAGACATAGCTCCACTAGCTGTCTTACACCTGCTTCAGTCCAGACATAGCTCCACTAGCTGTCTTACACCTGCTTCAGTCCAGACATAGCTCCACTAGCTGTCTTACACCTGCTTCAGTCCTGACGTAGCGCCACTAGTTGTCTTATACCTGCTTCAGGCCTGACATAGCGCCACTAGCTGTTTTACACCTGCTTCAGTCCTGACATAGCGGCACTAGCTGTCTTACACCTGCTTCAGTCCTGACGTAGCGCCACTAGTTGTCTTATACCTGCTTCAGTACTGACATAGCGCCACTAGCTGTTTTACACCTGCTTCAGTCCTGACATAGCGCCACTAGCTGTCTCACACCTGCTTCAGTCCTGACATAGTGCTAATGGCAAAAGATCTGGCATGGGATTCATAGGTAACACTTACATAGTACATATGGGAATGATGAAATCCCAGTCAAAACTGATCACAAACTACTGAAATCTCAAACCATTTTCCTAACAGGAAAACAGTGTGTGCACATATTCCACTATGGCAGCTGCCATTTTTTGTTTTTAAAAGTACCTGTTTCAATTAATTCTTATTTTCACCGTTTGAGAAATCATGGATGTCAATTTTAATAAAACGATATGTAGTTTCAGTGAACTTTTCATTTTTTCTATATATATTGTGAAGGTAAATGTAGTCTTTATTGCTCAATAATTGTTAGCAAACAAGATCTGATAAATTGCAGAATTTGGGATGAGATGGTTTTTCAATGTTTACCCTGCGATCTGTTGGTTTATGTTATTCGTAAACTTAATACAGTAGAATCATTTCAAGTGTTCACATCTAGGTAGCACTTATTTTAATATTAGACAATGTCTTCCTGTGGGATTCTTACAGAATTATCACATCACTAGCCACCCGCCCTTCCTATACACAAGAATATGCAAATGAGTTATAGGACACCTCGACATCTGGGTGACACCCGGCCTATGTTTCAAGCATGCAATTAACCATGATGCACCTGCATAGAAGATGCTAGAAAATTATACGCTTCCTTTACAATGGAAAGTTATGGTGATTTCAAGCATTTGGAAGGGGGAGAGCTGTGCTTTCTCTGCATAAATTTTAATTTTGATGCCGTCAATATTAGATTTACCAAGACAATTTTTTGCTCTTCTGCACCCTGAGTGTGCATGTCTGCATGGCTTCGCCTATTGTAATCAAATTCGTTTCCATTTCATTCTTTTTTTGCTTAAACTATTAAAGCTTGCTCGTGTCTGCAGACATGGATACCTTTAGTACACACTCTGCTAGACGATAGAAAAGTTCATTTTTCTCATTAATTTTCACCAAAAAGAGTGGAATTATTAAAATATTTGTCATTAATTTTCACAAAGGTCTCAAGACCCAGTTACCAAGGTAACTGTTAAGTATTGTATGTTTTGATCAAGCACTAACATTTCAGAGGATAGTTATGTTGCTTGTATTCAGTCATGACAGTGTATATTGATACTATTACAACCATTGTTCAGTATAAACCACAATCAGAAATAGGTCTACAATTTTGTTTACAAAAAATTATAACAAAAGAAATGTACTCTGATATGGAAAAGCTTACTCATGGCTGGCCATTTAATCCCAGCCGATAAATTAACCACACGTACCAATGGCTGCCAGAAAGATGAAGACCTGTGACTTTGAGATCTTTATCCAGGACGTGATGGACAGAGGGTATTATGATGACATGGTGGGGAACAAAGAACCAGAGATAACCAGGCCTGGCAGCAGACACCAATAAACAGTTCTATGTCAGCCATGTTGTTTTTACCAGAGGGGGAGCTTGTTTGCACTCACATCCAAACTCTGCAAGTCTCCATTTTATATTTTCTTTCTCAATGGTTCACCATTCATTCCCCATCTCGCTTGACTTAATCCCTTTCTCAGCCTGATTACAAGGTTTTATGTCAGATCGCTGACTCCCATGGGGCCTATTTGTTTTACCAGAGGGGAGTTTTACCCTTGTATATACACAATGGGACCAGAATCCTACAACAAAAATGCTGCACTTGTTATTCTTGCCCTGTGATCTTTCCTACCCTCAATTAACCTGTGTTTGTATGGGGTTTATGATGGCAGTTCTATCCAGCAGCTATAACTGGGGTTAATACCAAGAGGATGGTTGATGAATGTGTTGATGAAAATGGAAGTGTATCTAGTCACTTCACACCTAGAAACACAATCCTTATTTATTTGACTGTGTTGGATTAGTTTGGTAAAATAAAAATATTCCCTTAATATGAATGTTGAAATGTATTTGTTTGCAATGAAGTTTTTATTTTATGATAAAATAAATGTTTGGTATTTGATTTTAGAACTCAAAAAGATGAAATGAAGTGCTTTAAGTGTAAAAGAAAAGTGGACTCCACCTGATCTTAGGTAAACAGCGAGTGTATCAGGTGAAGGGTTTGTCCAATTGATAGGCTTGATGCTGTAATATTGGAGATCACGTTTCAAAACAGTTTATGTTTATTCTTATTCCCCTGGGTACAGTAACTGGTACCACCAAACCAGTCTGACTGTAGAGTATCAATACGGTACATCCGTGAATTGTACTCTTTATACTCTAAACATTGTTTTGTAATTGTCTACAGGCTTGTATCATGGTACGTGGAGAAACTTGATTCTCACCGAGTCCTAGCATCTTTTTCTGTCTGCTCTCTTATCCCTCACCATGCAATAATTAGTGAGAACATAGATAAATACTCCCTGGACTGACAATCTGTAAGTCCTTCATTAGTCACTCTCATTGTCAATATGGGTGGCTTCCTTATTATTGTCTGTTTGTGTGTCTCCTTTATCACTATCTGTCTGTGCATCTCCTGCATTATCATCTGTCTTTGTGTCTCCCTCATTACTGTCTGTCTGTCTGTGTGTCTCCCTCATTACTGTCTGTCTGTGTGTCTCCCTCATTACTGTCTGTCTGTGTGGCTCCCTCATTACTGTCTGTCTGTGTGTCTCCTGCATTATCATCTGTCTTGGTGTCTCCCTCATTACTGTCTGTCTGTACGTCTCCTGCATTATCATCTGTCTTCGTGTCTCCCTCATTACTGTCTGTCTGTGCATCTCCTGCATTATCATCTGTCTTTGTGTCTCCCTCATTACTGGCTGTCTGTGCATCTCCTGCATTATCATCTGTCTTTGTGTCTCCCTCATTACTGGCTGTCTGTGCATCTCCTGCATTATCATCTGTCTTTGTGTCTCCCTCATTACTGTCTGTCTGGGTGGCTCCCTCTTTACTGTCTGTCTGTGTGTCTCCCTCATTACTGTCTGTCTGTGTGTCTCCCTCATTACTGATTGACAGTCTGTGTGTCTCCTTCATTACTGTCTGTCTGTGTGTCTCCTGCATTATCATCGGTCTTGGTGTCTCCCTCATTACTGTCTGTCTGTGTGTCTCCTGCATTAGCATCGGTCTTGGTGTCTCCCTCATTACTGTCTGGCTGTATGTCTCCTGCATTATCATCTGTCTTTGTCTCTCCCTCATTACTGTCTGTCTATGTGGCTCCCACATTACTGTCTGTCTGTGTGGCGCCCTCGTTACTGTCTGTCTGTGTGGCTCCCACATTACTGTCTGTCTGTCTGTCTCCTGCATTATCATCGGTCCTGGTGTCTCCCTCATTACTGTCTGTCCGTCTGTGTGTCTCCCTCATTACTGATTGACAGCCTGTGTGTCTCCTTCATTACTGTCTGTCTGTGCGGCTCCCTCATTACTGTCTGTCTGTGTGTCTCCCTCATTACTGTCTGTCTGTCTGTGTGTCTCCCTCATTACTGTCTGTCTGTATGTCTCCTGCATTATCATCTGTCTTTGTGTCTCCCTCATTACTGTCTGTCTGTGTGGCTCCCTCATTACTGTCTGTCTGTACGTCTCCTGCATTATCATCTGTCTTTGTGTCTCCCTCATTACTGTCTGTCTGTGTGTCTCCTGCATTATCATCTGTCTTTGTGTCTCCCTCATTACTGTCTGTCTGTGTGTCCCTCATTACTGTCTGTCTTTGTGGCTATTACTATCTGTGTGTCCTGCCCCCACCCTAAAACGAATCCAAAACAAAATGCCTTTGCCCTTTTAGAATATATATGCTTATCATTGTAATGCTGTTTTCTATAAAAAAAAAACCACAAAACAATTGTATTTTTGACAGCTTTAACGCACCTCAATCTTCTGATTATTCATACCTATGCAAAGCAGATCGGCCAACCTGACCAAGCTAGTATATACATTTACAGAGTGTTTTCACCTTCAATGGACTGTCTACAACCCCTTTATGAGGATTATCTGCAAATTAAAAAGGTCGCTCTAAAAGACAACTGTCAAGAAGCCAGACATTATTCAGGAACAATCTATCATGCAGACAAACTTATGATACAGCAGTTTATATGTATACCACAGCTACTGATGATACAACAGTGTATGTGAACCACAGTTAGATAGACTGTATATATATTTCCACAGGGATTGGTACCCAATTTGTATCTTTTTTATTATAAAAGAAACTGATGTACATGTATATGAGAAATCTATGATAAATTCTCCACAAATACTTCTAATACTCTGCATGTATTCATCACATCTTTTAGCGCGTCAATCAATGCTCATGCTTATCCTTCCTGATACGGTAACTACAGGTGAGGATGTTTGTCCAGACACTGAGGGTGATACGGTAACTACAGGTGAGGATGTTTGTCCACACACTGAGGGTGATACGGTAACTACAGGTGAGGATGTTTGTCCACACACTGAGGGTGATACGGTAACTACAGGTGAGGATGTTTGTCCACACACTGAGGGTGATACGGTAACTACAGGTGAGGATGTTTGTCCACACACTGAGGGTGATACGGTAACTACAGGTGAGGATGTTTGTCCACACACTGAGGGTGATACGGTAACTACAGGTGAGGATGTTTGTCCACACACTGAGGGTGATACGGTAACTACAGGTGAGGATGTTTGTCCACACACTGAGGGTGATACGGTAACTACAGGTGAGGATGTTTGTCCACACACTGAGGGTGATACGGTAACTACAGGTGAGGATGTTTGTCCACACACTGAGGGTGATACGGTAACTACAGGTGAGGATGTTTGTCCACACACTGAGGGTGATACGGTAACTACAGGTGAGGATGTTTGTCCACACACTGAGGGTGATACGGTAACTACAGGTGAGGATGTTTGTCCACACACTGAGGGTGATACGGTAACTACAGGTGAGGATGTTTGTCCACACACTGAGGGTGATACGGTAACTACAGGTGAGGATGTTTGTCCACACACTGAGGGTGATACGGTAACTACAGGTGAGGATGTTTGTCCACACACTGAGGGTGATACGGTAACTACAGGTGAGGATGTTTGTCCACACACTGAGGGTGATACGGTAACTACAGGTGAGGATGTTTGTCCACACACTGAGGGTGATACGGTAACTACAGGTGAGGATGTTTGTCCACACACTGAGGGTGATACGGTAACTACAGGTGAGGATGTTTGTCCACACACTGAGGGTGATACGGTAACTACAGGTGAGGATGTTTGTCCACACACTGAGGGTGATACGGTAACTACAGGTGAGGATGTTTGTCCACACACTGAGGGTGATACGGTAACTACAGGTGAGGATGTTTGTCCACACACTGAGGGTGATACGGTAACTACAGGTGAGGATGTTTGTCCACACACTGAGGGTGATACGGTAACTACAGGTGAGGATGTTTGTCCACACACTGAGGGTGATACGGTAACTACAGGTGAGGATGTTTGTCCACACACTGAGGGTGATACGGTAACTACAGGTGAGGATGTTTGTCCACACACTGAGGGTGATACGGTAACTACAGGTGAGGATGTTTGTCCACACACTGAGGGTGATACGGTAACTACAGGTGAGGATGTTTGTCCACACACTGAGGGTGATACGGTAACTACAGGTGAGGATGTTTGTCCACACACTGAGGGTGTATCTGTTATCTGTAGTACACACCACTGATCATAAAGGGATACAATGTTAGCTGGAAATCGTACAGTATTGACCATTATTGACCATATATGGATATTGCATGTTCATTTTGCATGCTGAACTATTTGAGATATCCCTGTTTACTGAGCTAGACATCCTCTATGATGAACAACCTATGTTAATTAGAAACCTTGATCACGGACTAGATAAGCTAAAAGTCAAACAATGCAGCTGGTAGTGATGGCCAACTATCACCCGTTATATCTGTCTGCCAATGGGTGCTCGGTAAATCAGCAATCTCAGAGTTATATTGAAACACTGTCAGCTTACCTGCCTTTAATGATATAGTTATATTAGGATGGGCAAGAGTCACCAACTAATCAAGTTATAACCTCGTTAGTGTGTTACATCACATGGTCATTCAAGTGTGGCCATATTCCTCAGGCAACACTTCATCGTCATTACCCAGCGTCCCTGCTCCAGTCGACAATAGAGCGTCAAGTGAGATGTCTAAGCTTAAGTCTGTCATCCCTTCAAAGTATTGAATAATTTATAATTGTCAATGAAACCATAAATGAGAAATACTCATTAAACCAAAGACTTCAGTGCTAACGCTTTTCGACAATTGTGTATAAAAATATGAGTCACGTCCAGGGATTGACGCCAGTGGTGGAGGAGCGTGAGTTCACTATGATGTCGGTGTAACGATGTACAGAGCAGCAGTGTGGATATAACGTGATCGTGCACGTCAACAAAGCATGAGTGGAAGTCAATACAATTCTGTATCTGTTGGTGACATCTCTGATGTTGGAACGGGCAAAAGCAAACAGCTATCAATCCCAGCTGCAGTACCTGGTTCTAATTAGTGAACACTTATTTCGATTATTTGAAATAGTATGAACACACACAAACACTTTTGCTTTTTTCCCGGTGTGCAAAAAATCAACAGTCCAATTTTGTTAACTTATAGCAACATGTTTCAGCTGCAAAGTTTCAGACACCAGTGTGCATGGTTTCCTTTAATTGATCAAGCAGATATGTTGGCTATCAATAGTCTCATATACAATAACCTAATTATGTTCTTGGCGTCGCAATAACATTCCCTTTCGTATAGGACGTAATCAACTTGATGATGACAAGAACAACAGTAGTATTAATATTTCATCCTCGGATATATATGATAAAGTTTTTATATCTCCTTCAATAAATAAAGACATAAAGGAGGACCATCAATTTCATTTTTTACTCAAACCATTCTTTTGCTAAGTATACTATTAACAGATTGATGTACACCATTCGACATTTTTTCTCCTGTAAATTCTTGTTCAATTAATCACACCTTATTTATGTAACTTGACATAATCATGGGGCCAGAAAATCTGATTCTGTTATGTGTCGGGGCTACCTGTCACCCATTTGTTTTGTAGCTCTCCATATGTCGGTTTTTTGTCTATAGCTGGGATCTCTATACAAATTGACTACAAACAGGCGGTAGGTAAGGTGTAGACTCTGGGGCCGTAAATCAAGAAACCGGTAGAATAACAGTCAGCTAGGGTCATGGCCTATTGACAGCCTGTACATAAATCATCAGCTACCCGACCATAGACACCCCGTAACAGAATTCAGAATCTCTCTGACATGACCAAGAATACTACATAACATCACATCACCCCTATCCAGTACATACCCAGTCCAGAAAACCCAGCCTGATACCCTGTCCAGGACACCCCTACCAAATACATACCCTGTTCAAGACACTGCTACCCAATCCAAAAGTTAATGTACAAAACACAGGCCTACACTCCTCAACCTACGCGAAAGTACAATATCTAAACAGTTTAAAGAAATCTCCTACAAATATTTCAAATTAAAAATAAAGAAATCTCCTACAAATATTTCAAATTAAAAATATATAAAGAGAATAATAAGTACCATCGATGTTAAAGAGCATTTACCAGCGTAGGACAGGTAATGATAATTGTTGCGATATATCTGATATCTACAGTCTCGGGTCACAATTCAGTGGAGGCCTGGTCGAGACATATCCACCCCGGCCAATAAAAAAACGGCCTTTTTATATATAATTTTTTAAAGTTTATTTACCTGTCAATCTACAAGTAGACCCCGGTATGTGTTTATAATTAATTTACCTGTAATTAGTGTCAAAGCTAATGATGATTTACTACAATTAACACAGTATCAATATCACCGGACTGTCAGCTAGAATTATCATTATTCATAGCTGCTTTTTTCTGACCGTAATTACAGTGTTTTCTTTCCAGGTTTCTTTAAATTATAACTAAATTCCACTAAAAAGAATTAAATGGAATTTTATGTACAAGAGAGATAGAAGTGCCAAAAGAAAGTTTTGCTGAAACTTTAAAATTGCCATTAAATCTACTACCAATATTTCCCAATGCTCTTTCTAGAATAACGAAAGGTTACCAAACCAAGTACATGTGTATTTAGCCAGGGTTTTTTTTCGGCTTCAGTTCTTTTCGAAGAAAAAAATAAATAATATACAACTTATCAATTTTCAAAAAATAAAAAACAAAAAATAAGAGCAGAGAAATCTATTACAGTTTTGTCTTCTGTACAGATCAAAAAACTTATTTAATTGAATTTGCTAAGATCTGATCAATAAGAATACTTAAATGCGATCAATATCAAATATAAGTTCTTTGAAGTTTCGTGCACTAAGTTGGTGTGCATGCCATACACACACGCTTCATGATAGCGATGACACCATGTTACATAACTAGAGCCGATACAGGTAACAGACTTACAAAATGTCCAGACTATACCTTTATCATAGGTGCAAAAGACACAGGTGTAACCTTCAGTATATAAAATACACAATATGTACCATCTGGACCCACCTACCCACCCCTTGTATGCATTCTTTGTAGATTAACTATCCGAAGCTGATGGGGATTTGACCAATATTCCAAGTCTCAGAGTACATATTTAATAGGCACCAAATTGCGTCTTAAATGTCCACCGAACACGTATGTATCATTTTCTCCCACGTTCTATAAATACATTGTCTACTTCTATAATTGGTTTCTATGCAAACTCATTATTTTATCATAAAACCTCATAAACTTGTACACCTCCATGGCACTAAAATAAATTGTTTCTTTTTGTAACAACCAAGATGAAATTACCCTATATCTACTTGAACGTTTTAAGACAACCTCCAGGCCTTCATCATACTAACTGTTGTTGACATTTCCCATTCCTGATACCTACAAGTGCTTTTTGTACATGTTCAGTATGGAATAGGATTCTTCCTTAGACTTTTGAAGCTTTGCCTAGGGATATAAGCACAATATCTGAGAAGTTTAAAGACTGCAATATTTTATGTCTGCAAGTGTAAGGTAACAATAAAAAAAGTTTTTAGTGAAAACAAAAAATATAGAGAAAATAATCGTAAATATGACCAGACTGGGTTGAGATTGTAGACTGTGGTCAGTGAGGTATCATTTCCTGCTGACGTATCAGACTCATGTCAGTACGTGATAAAAAAAAGTCCATCTTGGAAAATTGGATCTCCTTGGTCCTCATGTCTATTATTCACTGATAAGTACCATGTATTCCTGGTGTAATATTGTATTCCAAAGCCGAAACGTGATGGGAGGCGGTTACCAAGTTAGAGGATGGGAGGCGGTTACCAAGTTACAGGATGGGAGGTGGTTACCAAGTTACAGGATGGGAGGCAGTTACCAAGTTACAGGATGGGAGGCAGTTACCAAGTTACAGCATGGGAGGCGGTTACCAAGTTACAGCATGGGAGGCGGTTACCAAGTGACAGGAAGGGAGGCGGTTACCAAGTTACAGGATAACAACTTTTTGCCATAATTTCCACAATGAATTGGTTTATCTTTGTCTATTGTAAACAGAAAGCAGTAACTATAGGAATGTTTTCCCAGGTTTTATGGAAGAAAATATCTCAGGAAGCTGCACAAACATTGTCAGAGTGCCCTATAACATTAAGATCTTTTGAAACTCATTGTGGATATATATGGTGCCACTAAAGACCATGAACACAGTTTCATTCAGATGCCTGGCAATTTTGACAGGCCCATTAATTACATCAAGGGCAATGTTTGACATCCAAGTTCCAACATATGACCCTCAAAATGTTTGACAAAAAAAAAACAATAATGTGAACAGGGTCCATTTTGTTACTGAAGACCTCTGGCAGGGTTTCTTATATCATTGAGGATGTTCTCATTACACCATTGAAGTCCTATCACCAACTGTTATCAGTCAGGGCAGGGAGGAATTCGTTTGGAATTTTCTTTTGTCTCTGAATGATGGCTGAAGAGTGAGCTGAGAATTCCAGCCCATTCTTCATGCCCAGAGAAACAAAATTTATACGGAGTACATATGGTTTTGATTTAGATCTTAACTTTGCAATAAACTTTGAAAACAATTATAGTTGAGTGACATGCAGACAAGACAGCAGGAGTATGCTTTAGTTCCCTGTCCCCACAGACCTCCCAGCCTACCCCTCTCTGTCCCCACAGACCTCCCAGCCTCCCCCTCTCTGTCCCCACAGACCTCCCAGCCTATCCCTCTCTGTCCCCACATACCTCCCAGCCTACCCCTCTCTGTCCCCACAGACCTCCCAGCCTACCCCTCTCTGTCCCCACAGACCTCCCAGCCTCCCCCTCCCTGTCCTCATAATGATCACAGAAACATCCAGTACGAGTGAGGTTGATGGTGTGAAACATAGCTGTGCCCACTGTATCACTCAGAACTGGAAACATAGCTGTGCCCACTGTATCACTCAGAACTAGAAACATAGCTGTGCCCACTGTATCACTCAGAACTAGAAACATAGCTGTGCCCACTGTATCACTCAGAACTAGAAACATAGCTGTGCCCACTGTATCACTCAGAACTAGAAACATAGCTGTGCCCACTGTATCACTCAGAACTAGAAACATAGCTGTGCCCACTGTATCACTCAGAACTAGAAACATAGCTGTGCCCACTGTATCACTCAGAACTAGAAACATAGCTGTGCCCACTGTATCACTCAGAACTAAAAACATTTACCAACATTACAACTGGATTGACTACTTTTCAAATTAGCTCATATAAAATTCTTGATAATCCTAACATGACCAAATTTGATTGGTCGGTTATGCGGTTCTGACCAACAATGAAAAATGCCTGAGACTGAATAAATAACCATTAGATTCACTTTAGGCCTACCCTAGAATGTTTGTTCCAGGGTATATACCAACATTGGACAACAATAGCTGGCTATTAACAGGATCAATCAGATCATCAATTATGTAGTCATCTTATCATCTCATGCATAAACAATTAATTAATTATCACATTTGCTATTGAATGCTAGCAGGAAGGAATGGGTCATTACTCAGTTGTCATGTGTTAATTAATGAACCCTGTGCAGACTTACGATATCACAGTTGTTAATGAGCCTGATTTTATCTCAGCATGGACCAGCATAATAACATGATGGTCAGTTTATATGAATCGGTCAGTATATCATTAATATAAGCTTCCATGGAGTCCTGTGGTCAAGTGTAAGAGGGTCAGTTTATATGAATCGGTCAGTATATCATTAAGCTTCCATGGAGTCCTGTGGTCTGTGCAAGAGGGTCAGTTTATATGAATCAGTCAGTATATCATTAGCAGTCCTGGAGTGTTTTGGCCAGAACAGAAAAAGAAATGATGTCTCCATCATCACCAGCCTCACTCTGGGATTCCTGGTCTCCCTGGAGATCCAGATCAAAGGAGAGGAAGTTTCCCCATAACCCTCAAGGAGTGTAAACAAAAAGTAGAAATCCTGTCTCCACAGTGTAATAAAACATGGCCGACCTCTAGATAACCACAGATTACAGTTAACAGGAGTTGTCATTATTGTCAACAAGTCTACTTTATATAAAATAGTCTCCTTGTTGTAAAGGTCTTTACTGTGAGATATTGTGATTCGGTGAAAAATTCAAATCTAAAATTTAGGAATTTCCAAGTGAGGATCTACTCAGGAAGTTGATTTTTTGCAACGGTTAAAATCATGGTCTTAACAATTCCAGAATATCTCTAAAATCTCTAGAATAGCATGAAGTATGACTGAACATCTAGAAAATAGTATCAGAATATCAGACAAAAAAACGTTAATTAAAACAACAAGAAAAGTTATTTAACTATTACCTAATGTCCAAAATATAAGATCCATGGAATAATACATAGGGATATTGTTTGACAAGACAAATGATACCTCAAAAATCTCATTCAGATAAAAAGTTACACATAAAAATAACTATTTTTTTAGTTTTTTATAAAAGGAAACATTTCTGACTAAGCATAGTGAGTTACATCCCCTTTTTAGCCTCTCTTATGTATTTTCTTCACTTTTAAAGGATCAATATTTCTGATTAATATGTCTCACAAACCGAGAACAAAGAAGAAGAAAGCTCTGCCTAGACTCTGTATGGGACTAGGCAGACAGTAGAATCTCTCACTGAACGGGTTGACTGCAACAAACCACAACCATGACTGGTTAGTTTATAATCACATCAATAGCTTCCTTCACAGAAATTTGTTTAAAAAAGAGCACATTTTAAACATTTTTAGGCAAAGTCATTAGAATCTAAACATGCAAAATAATTTCATATGTCACAAGTTGAAATAATCAATTACTAAAATTAAAAAAATCAGATATATTGCACGTATGACCTAATGAAGCTTGAAGTCAACCTGGAGGCTGTCTCCATACTGGTTGTCATGGCTTCAAGATTTTGTCATCTTTGGTTGTCATGGCATTCCTGATTTTAGTCTTAATCATCTTACAGGCATCAAAGGGAAAAGACAGCAAGCAAGTAAAATCCTACTAAAAGGTACAAAATGGGAAAATCACTGGATGATACAAAGTGTGCCCTTTATAACATACTGGTGATACTAGCAGCTACAGGATGAGGAGGAAATCTTTTCAAATTTGTACAGTTTACACATGGTCTTTTCCATGGCCTGAAGCAGATATATGATACAGAATCAATGTATATGTAGTCATCAAGTTCAAAGCTATGCACCAAAACGAAGCAACTAAATAATCTTTAAAAGTATGAAATCCGAAGAGAATTAAAATTATGAAACTTGAAAGTAGCATCATACTTAGTTTAGCATCATACTTAGTTTTATATCATGTAATTATGTACAGTAGTAGACTTCTATGATGCCAAATATAACACTGATATCAGCATGTCTCAACCTTAGCCAACTCTCTTTTTAAGCACCAGACTAACCATGATTGTGGTATCATATCTAGATCAGCGGTATGTTTGATCCCTAGTCATATGGCTTCTGTAAATGATTGTCCCTGAGGAAATATCAAAAAAGTCTACATACAGCTGTGTTTTATGGTTCCAACAACATGTGTTCTCCGCATGGCAGCTCTATCCCATGTATTCTGTGAGGACACATAAATTAACTACATCTGTTTTGGGTTGTAATTTCAGTAGATCTGTATCGATGTCAATGACTGCACCTTATACTCTGTTTCTGAATGGTGTAATGATAAAATTCTAGATATATTTTGAATAACAATTTATATCTGATCAAATGCCATGTAGATCATATAAGAGGTCCCTCCAGTTATTGAAATAAGAGCTATACAATGTAAAAATCACCATGGCAACTAACTAATAAACTGGCAATGATTAAACACTAAAGAGCATGCTCTATGTAACACGAAGTGTGCCAAGTCCTTAAGGTAGTTCAACTGTTAACAGAAAAAGTCAAAAGGTCTTTTAATAAAGAAGAACAAAATTCTGTTATTTTCTGCTACAATTATTGACATAACACAAGATGGCTACATGAATATCTGTGATTCTATGCAGGAGGCCATCGCTCAGCAGTAGCACTCATTTATACTGCTACCTTCCCTCAAATTATGTAGCCACATGCTGTGACAGGCTAAGAAAAATCAATACCTGAACCAATACAGGGTTAGGGGTGATTTCAGTCACCACATTTATCATACAACCGTTTAATACCAGGGTTCAACTGCCCCAAAACAGGTGTTAACACTGACAACAGCACAACATCTAGCCTTCAGTCAATATTTGATCTTCAATAAAATCAGACCAAAACGTCGAAACAGGTGTCAATACTGATAAACTGCTAACAGTTGATAAAGTGGAAACGATCCAACATTTGAGTACTCTTCATGTCTTTTGATTTCACGGAGCCTACAGTATTAAAGAAAGGGTTGTGGGAAGTTTACTGAATTAAGTTTTAAAATCCTGAACAACATTTTATGTAATGGATAAAAAAACAAAATTGTTTTTTCAGCTTTTTTCATTTATTAGTATCAATAATTGAGCCAGTATTAGTGAGTTGTTGTTATAAATTGTCATGAATTTGATACTCAGCAATAATTCCTATGCAAATTCTCTCATAAACTTCTTTAATATTCATCCAAATATTCAGATGAACACCCAGTGCAGAAAGTAGCTATACAGAATATCAAGCACTAACATGATAGAGTTCAAGTAGAGTCTGATTCACAGAGAAGCTTGATATGGATGGAGATGGAGAGTCTTCGTAGCTGATGACTGGTGTGGAGCAGGTGATACAGATGAATGAATCATAGCAAGCATTTCCCTCCAATAAAAAAGAATAGTTGAGATTCCAGCAGACTTGAAATCAGTGTTTTGTTGTCCATCTTATTACAGGCCATCCATTATTACAGGCCATCCATTATTTGCTGTTCTATCCGTACCACCAGATCTTCTGTCTGACAGATGAAACAATAAACTGAATTTGGCATCAAAACATTTCTTTGGTAGACTTCTTTTTATCCGATTGCAAAAGTTTGCAGGTTTTAGGTCTCGGAACACACTTTGTATTGTAAAGAAAGAACAGTGCATTCTTGTTTAAGTTCTGCATACATGTATATCTAAATCAATATTTTATTAACTCACTTTTCTCATTTTGAAAAGTATCCTACACTAAATTCTTTTTATAAAAAGCTTTGCCTTAAAAGAATTATTTCAGAATAGAAATCAAGTCGTAAATCTTAAGTTGAGAAATATTTTAAGTTCGTGACTAAAGAAGTAAGTTTACGTGAGTTAGAGAGAGACAAACCGGTGAATGTCATGCCAAACACCATGTCCTATTCAATACTAATTTTCTTCAGTAGATTTGATTTCCTCACTGGAGTGTTTACTTGGCAATCAGCACAAGTAGGTGGCTCGACGGCCTGACTTCTCCAAGGTAAATAACCAGCACAATGGACTGGGCAGAAATGTTGAGCGTGGGTTGAGATCGGAAACAACTGAACGCTCAAATTCAAAACAAAATGAGCAGGTTTTATTTTCTTCCTTTATAACAGAACTAGCCTGCATTAATAATGAGTCTAAATTGTTAGTTTTATCTATTAAACGTTTTTCTTTTAACTCTAAAATTTGCCCTTGTCACGAACATTTTCCTCATTGAGATAGCTTATCATGAAAAAACATTTCACTGATATTCTAGCTAGAAAAATTCATGATAGCCAAATTAGTGGATCATCATGCATTGACTGGTTGTATATATAACTCCATATATTTGTCTTTGCAATATCTATCAACCCATGTTGATATTTTGATATATATCAATGACTTTGTAAGCTGGGTGTGAAATATTTGATAAGATATATCTGTATCAATATACTTGCAAGCTAGATGATATGGATTTTGTTGCAGGGCTTCCCTTTGGTGTGTTAAGCCAAGTGATAAGAGGAGAACACAAACCGATATTGACAAGTTCTATATTTGTGTGTGATGTTGAACTAGCTTGATAAGATGAGCACTGTTGAATTGACAGTGCTATATATTATGAATCTCCATTTGCTTTGGTGCGAAATTCACGATAAGAAATCCAATGAAATACTGGCGATTGTGACTGGTATTGACACAGTGCTGTTACAGCTCTATGGTCTGGATTTTCCTTCTGCTGACTGAAAAGTTTCTGATAAGCTGGGTAAAGTAACATAATATTGTGATTTCTGAGTTCCGTTTATCCTCTGGAGTTGTTCAGATAATTCCTGAAAAGATCAGACCAATCATACTGTCTGTACATGTCAACTTCTCCATTCTTCAGCTGACTCGTTGGATTTACTTCTAAGTTCTCACAGGTTTGAGTTCTTCTGATCTATACAACTTCTGCCTCAATTTAAATCCACATCTTTTCTATTTCAATTTACCAATAACACTTTATCATCACATTTGTTTTGATTTGCGATCCCGCAGTTAATGCAGTTTTATCCTTGCTTTGTGATTTTTGTCAGGTTTTCCGAGTCAATCGACTTATCAACCAAGCCAGGAACATTGCTACACTATTAGTATTACATGGTCATGGCTTTTTATATACATTGATGATTTATGTTAAGTCGAACAGGTAGCACGTAAATGATGAGTCTATTAATAAATTACAAACTCGCCCACCTACGACTAGTTTACCGGTAATGTTGGTACCCACCTAATAGCTACCACTAGTTTACCGGTGATGTTGGTGAAGCACTCCAGCAACATCCACCTTTACTAAACAACACTCCTAGAAATATTCCCACTTATAGTGCAGCCAGCAACAATAAACATATTATTAAAGCCTTTTTAGAAAAAAAAATATAAACAAACCATGAAAGAGATTTATTTTTATCATTAAAATTCTGTTTTCCAATTTAGTGAAAGAGAATTGAGAATAAAAATTCCTTTACAAATGTGTAGACTTCTGTGTAACACACATTCATTCCTAATGTCAGTTGATCTGAATATAAAACAATTCACTAAACTCTTCACTGACTTTCAGTTTGACGAATAAAAGCATGTGATTTTTTCGTAAACATGTGTATGTATTATTTTTACATAAACATGTATGTATTATTTTTACGTTAACATGTATGTATTATTTTTACATTAACATGTATGTATTATTTTTTACGTTAACATGAATATGTATTATTTTTACGTTAACATGTATGTATTATTTTTACATAAACATGTATGTATTATTTTTACGTAAACATGCATGTATTATTTTTACATTAACATGTATGTATTATTTTTACGTTAACATGTATGTATTATTTTTACTTTAACATGTATGTATTATTTTTACGTTAACATGTATATATTATTTTTACGTTAACATGTATGCATTATTTTAACGTTAACATGTATGTATTATTTTTACGTTAACATGTATTATTTTTACTTTAACATGTATGTATTATTTTAACGTAAACATGTATGTATTATTTTTACGTTAACATGAATATGTATTATTTTTACGTTAACATGTTTGTATTATTTTTACGAATCATGTGTGTATTATTTTTACGTCAACATGTATGTATTATTTTTACGTAAACATGTATGTATTATTTTTACGTTAACATGTATGTATTATTTTTATGTTTATATGCATGTATTATTTTTACATTAATATGTATGTATTATTCTTACATAAACATGTATGTATTATTTTTACGTTAACATGTATGTATTATTTTTAGGTTTATATGCATGTATTATTTTTACATTAATATGTATGTATTATTCTTACATAAAAATGTATGTATTATTTTTACGTTAACATGTATATGTATTATTTTTACGTTAACATGTTTGTATTATTTTTACGTAAACATGTATGCATTATTTTTACGTTGACATGTATGTATTATTTTTACTTTAACATGTATAAATATTATTTTTACGTTAACATGTATATATTATTTTTACGAAACATGTATGTATTATTTTTACATTAACATGTATATGTATTATTTTTACGTTAACATGTATGTATTATTTTTATGTTAACATGTATGTATTATTTTTACGTTAACATGTATATGTATTATTTTTACGTTAACATGTATGTATTATTTTTACAATTATTTTTACGTTAACATGTATGTATTATTTTTACGTTAACATGGATGTATTATTTTTACTTTAACATGTATGTATTGTTGGTACAATTATTTTTACGTTAGCATGTTTGTATTATTTTTACGTTAGCATGTTTGTATTATTTTTACGTTGACATGTATATGTATTAATTTTACGTTAACATGGATGTATTATTTTTACGTAAATATGTATGTATTATTTGTACGTAAACATGTATGTATTATATTTACGTTAACATGTATATATTATTTTTACGAAACATGTATGTATTATTTTTACGTTAACATGTATGTATTATTTTTACGTCCAAAAATCAATAAAACAAAAATTCTGTTTAACAATTGTGTTGAAATATATTTCTTATTCATATTCCTAGATTTCCATGATATATGTTTGTTGCCAATAACTGTGAATATGTATATCATGATGTAACATGTGTGCTTCATATAAATATAGATCCAACTACAGTTGATGTGTGCAGTGTGCTACCGAATCAACCCTCCCATTACTGTGGAAACACCAAATACTTCAAAGCCACTACTTCTGGCGTTCTGGAACTGGTATTTTCCCAATTTTCTCAAGATCCTGGGCAAATCAATACCGTCGCTATGCCGACACTCACAGAAAGTCAATCCTAATGCAACTAAAACCTGAAGCCCAATTTTGTGTTTCCTTTATTCTTGGTGATAGCTTTCAAGTCATACATCTGGAACAGTCTGGAAACCAACATGGAGGTTTTCTCCTGCATACGTTATACTTTCTAAAATCCAATTTTATGTTTCTTGAAGTTGAAGAGACAAAAGATTAGCTTGTTATTCTGTATGAGAGTCAACAGGGAATAGAGTGTAGTGCACAGATGTTGATGGTGTGGAAGCAAGTCAACTCGATAAAATAGAATCCAGACAGACTTATCTGGGCACCAATAACAAGGTCATTTATTTTACCATCACACCTAAAACCTGAGGAAACTATGTATGTTTTACCGTCACACCTTAGACTTGAGGAAAATATTTATTTTACCATCACATGGAACACTTCAGGAAAATTTATATTTCACCATTCGACATGATAAAGATTTAAGGTTGTTTTACCGTCACACATAAGTCTTATGTTTCACTTCACTGAGATGCTTTCTTTCTCAGCAAATGTGTTTAGTACACACACGTGGCCACATTCACGGAGTGAAGTATATATATACACACGTGGCCACATTCATGGAGTGAAGTATATATATATACTCACGTGGCCACATTCATGGAGTGAAGTATATATATACACACGTGGCCACATTCACGGAGTGAACTATATATATATACACACACGTGGCCACATTCATTGAGTGAATTATATATATATAGACACGTGGGCACATTTACGGAGTGAAGTATATAGATATACACACGTGGCCAGATTCAGGGAGTAAAGTATATATATACACACATGGCGACATTCACGGAGTGAAGCATATATATACAAACGTGGCCACATTCACGGTGTGAAGTATATATATATTCACACGTGGCCACATTCCCGGGGTGAAGTATATATATATATACACACGTGGCCACATTCCTCATCCTTCTACCTTTAACTAGCCCCTACCTGAGGAGAAAACTTCAATTTCATTCTTTTGTTCATTTTGACTGATAGATATGACGTTTTCAGAGGAATGATTGTAAAAAAGCATTCTAGGTTTTCAGTATACATATATAGGGTCTTAATAGGTTTATCGCAGTCAAATGGAATTTAAAAGTATTAATTAACTTATAGATCATACAGGCTCTAATGTTAATTAACATTGAAAATGGCAGAACTTTATGTGGACCAAAGTAAACATATAATATTGTGACATTTGAAATGCGGACAAGGTTTTCCTTGATTTATTGCAAAGATAATGATCAAATTTTTGAAAGTAAAAGGCCACAGCGACTTTGTAAAAGTCATGTAATACATCGTAGAGGGCTTGAATTTATCTTGAATTTATCGTTAAGTTTACGCTGGATTAGACATATATCCGATATATAAATACAGACCCATGTACTTAGGCGTTACACAACCTTATCAAAGGGCCAACTTCACGAGTGTCTGGGCCGGGTAAACAAACATGGTGCATTGTTAGAAGTGCCCAGTGCCATTAACTACAGCCCTGATAAGATGAGAATTATCCGCTTGTTTAAAACTCAGTGAGCTCATAATAACACTGTGTTAGTAAAATGCTGGGTTTTTTTGCAAACATTCCTTCATATATCAAACTCAACTTTACAGGTAAATTAACAACAGAAATAAATCAATTTGTCATTTTCCCAAAATTTTAATAATAAAGGAAAATACACAAATGAAAATTTATCTGAACCAAATAACACATTTCTATAATTTCTCAACCCCAGTATATATGGGGTATAGTTAAATACATGCCATGATCATTTCTGAATGGCACTGTCTAATACATTTACTTTAGTGTACTGTAATTAATAAAGTAAAATTTGATTAAAACTTAAGATAGTGAAGAGAAAATGTCCATCTCTCCATTTTATTTGTACAAATCTCCTTGGAAGTTAACAAGACGTTTACGTTGATGAGATACAGATCGTTGGTGCCTCGGCTGACACCCCGGATAGATCTAGCTAAAGTCACGAAACTTGTGGTAGATCATAGGTAAGTGATAACTTCCTGAGCTAACACAAACATGCACACAAAAAAATCATAAACAAACATTTTGTAAATGCTAAGACTGATGAAAAGTGATTAGGTTGTAATATGATCAAAATAAAACATCCAACAAAAGATTTGTATGATGTGCTGCAGACTTGTCATATATTTTGAAGTTAGTGTTATGATTAAAAGTAGACATTTTAGAGTCTAGATTTTAAACGTAGTCATATAAGCAATTTCCCCCCTAAAAACTCCACAGTGGCCCTAGCCTGAGTCTACCGGCCTTCTCCCCAAAACAGACAGTTCACACAAAGTGGACATCATGACAACTGCCTTCCTTACCCACAGTAACACTGGCTATGCCAGTATAAAGTTTCAGAAAGCTTTACTCCAATAAAATACACCATCAATGCCTTTGTCTCTCAAAACGTTGGCAGCCATTTTTACGCTGAATCGTAACTCAATTTTTTTGCCAAAGAGGTCCCTCCTGGGTCGTTCCACGATTTTATTGCTTGAGAATGGAGTCAGATATTTCCTTCTTTTTTCTTGTCCTCTGAATGGGGATTCAGAATTTCCTCAGATTGAATCGAGGCTTGAAAATGGATTTTTTGAATTTATAATGTGTTTGTCGCTTCCCAGGGCAATACAGTGTATCCCCTGTCACAGGAGTTTAGAAGTCAGATTAGGGGGCCTGTCAAGGATTCAATGTTTACGACAGGAGGAGACAACCCTGAGGGGATATGGGGTAAGCTATCCGGCCTTAATGACACAACATGATTTAGATCACAGTTACCATGCACTGGTGACATATTTTTTCACCTACATGGTAATTTTCAAGGTAACAGATTTCGATAATTTGGCAGATTACCACAAAATCCCGCAGGTGTGGTGTAAAGGATATTAATACAATAACATGTCTATAATCAATGTCACATGACCACTAACAAGACCGTTTTTCACCTGGGAGATGTAAATCCAAGTGTGTCTAGATATTTCAGCTGATCATCTCCAAAACTTGGGGATATATACAAGGTATCTGGCCTACATATGACATAACTTTCTTCTTATCATACCTTTACTCATTGTCACAGGTAAAAAGTGGTTTACCTACACACTTTTACCCAGGTCTATATAATATTTCAGTAGATCACAGTCAAACTTGGGGCTATAGATGACATAACCTGTGTACTTAGGACACCTATGGTCAGTCTAGGAGATAACCACATACTAACAAGTTTTTCACCTGGAGATTATCACAGGTAGGCTGAGATAAGCTTGGTGTGGCTATTGGAGATAACATGACATAATATCAGAGAGTTATGTATTAGCCCCCCAGACATTGTCACAGTAACCGCTCATACTAACAACACTTTTTCACCTGTATTCCAGGCAGAATGAGGTGTGTCCACAGAGGGCTGTCCGAGCACACAGCCGAACAAAGGTGTCCCTCATCCATATCCCATTGTGTGTAATACCTGCCTGTTCTAGTGTCAGTGTAGCACCCTGACATCCATCACAGAGGGTGGGGACTTACAGAGATAATACTTACCTACTGATCAACTACATGAACCACGCTCTCAAGTATAGTTTGAAACGAGGCAAATCAGTTGAATATTTGAAAGATCCATAGAATGAAATATAATATATGGTATATGATAATAAAATAATTAATAGCAAAGTATTGCATGTGAGGAGTTAATAATTTGATTTGAAAATCCGCATAAAAAAGATTGCTTGAAAATCTACGAAATGTGTATAGTAGGATTATACAGTATAGTTAATATTAAAAAAATATGTATACTATAAGTAATATTAGTTACATATACACAATAGGTTTGTAATTGCTTAGATATTCTTCATTATACTGCTGGTAGAATAATTTGATATCTTAATATTTGTGATGTCATATTGTAGGTACTTCTCAAAATACATAAAGATACAGAGACGGACCTAGGGGTTCATATCTGTGATATCAGAATACTGTCATCTGTCTACAATTTTAGGTTGGGAGGGCACAACAGGGAGGGTGTGTGCAGGGGGAGGGTGTCCTCAAGGACAGACTCCACTCCTTTACAGAAACACACACATGTCACGGATTATTCCCCACTTAGTTCTCATCTCCTCTTATGTAATTCATGGGGAATCAAATTTATTCCCAGAAGGGGGTAACTGTATCTATAAATATCATGTTCCAAGTCCTAGTAATATGACAAACACAGATGTAGAATAGACTATTAAAAACTACTAAAGTATGTATGCTATTAGTAACTCATTTCTTTAGTAATTTCAATCAGTTTTGACATCTACAATTCCATTAATGATATTTACTAGGAAATGTCAAATATTTGAGAATTTATTTCAGAAAAAGAAAACTTAAAAACAAAAATGGTAAAAACCTCTTATTAAATCATTTCATTAAATATTAGAATTAAAGACTGAAACATGAGAGAGACTCCTGAAAAATATGTTAGCAAAATATCCTCTTATTTATTATGTCATTGACTTGTATTTAAAATAATATTATAATCTTCAAAACTTAATTAATGAAAACACTTTTCAACTGTTTTGTGACATCACTGCTGTTTTGGTATTACATCTGAAAAAAATTACTTTTTACAAACACTTACAAGTACAAGCTGTTATTTCCTATAAACCAACACTATTTGTACACCTGCTATGATAACAAACCACCAAGCGTACAGGAAAAAAACTAAAGCACCATAATGAAAATCTAAGCAATCTCGTTAAAGAAGAATAGCAAATACAAGAACTAACACTGACATTTTAGGATCGCCATTACTTCAGACTTGAACAAACACCAAAGGAAAAACATTTAAATATATTCAATCTAATTCCAGCTACAGAAACAAATGAACATCTTAAAGGTGTTTTACTGAAGGGATAGCTCATTGATGTAGGCGTTAAACGAGGGATAGCTCATTGATGTAGGCGTCAAACGAAACCATTGTGAAGTATTCCATCAAATTGCCCACGCCGTGATCAGCATACCTACAGTCACTTTTTGTACCTACTCCCTCATCAATATTGTAGGCCTGAATTAGCAGGGAGAGTGTAATTAACGCCTCTATCGGAGGTGAACCCCAATCTAACTTAATCACACCAATATATATATCTTAGTGAAAATGATCAGAAGACATTTGAAGGTTAGAAGCTATGGGAGAATTCCTGGAGCAAAAACGGAAAAACAAAAACTAGGTCTGAGGATCTAACTTGATGACTACCTGGGGCAGAACAATACCTGTTAGTGTGTTATGGTTTTATAGAAGATGTGTTGTGAAAGAATCATATCATATATATTGCTACACAGTTGACATGTTTCTTTTGCTGAAGGGATTTATATCCTTACTTCAATAGTCAAGTTTTCTGAAACTTGAAGTCTCTAATGTCACAAGTATACAGTATACAGTGGTACCTACAGCAGACTTTATCCTCATAAATCTCTTAAAGATACTTTTAATTTTACATTTTTTGGTACAAGAAAATAACTGTTTCAGAATTACTTTGACGCCACAACAGTTTTCTGTCTCCTGATGCTAAGTAATTATAAGATCTTGCTTTGTCAACATTGATGTACCGAGGACAAACACAGCTATAGACCAAGATGTTGGATATCTTAAAACCAACTCTAAATGAACAGGTCAATTTATACCATCAACTAGAGGTCATAGTAATTAAATTATGTCAATGAATTAATCAATACAAGTTTAGAATTGCCTATCACCTTTACACATCCAATTAGCTGTTACTCAACTCCTATGGATTTATATAACAGGTCACATATCATTGTCCGTCCTTACGCAAGAGTATTGATAGAAATTTTAAATCACCTGATAGGTCAATAAAACATGATTAAGGCCAATAAGTATAATTATGACTGGTCGGCCACTACATTATGGAGTACTGAGTGGCCAAAGTGGCTGGACAAACAGAATTTGAGTGGACAATGGCTGAAATCTAGAGTCCAAACACCCTGGTCAGTTTACCCAAGGATTGACCAGTGATCATGGTGTCTACTTCTGACATAACTAAGTAAGGACAAGGACTGGTCATTCTGACCAGACTGGGGACAGAGGCCACTTGAGATTTATGTAAGATTTACGTGGTCAAGGGTTTTCAAACCCAGTGTCATCTAAATTATCTCAAATGTAAACCATACACAGTATATAACAAGGACACTGGTGAAATCCAGGCCAAGAAAGGGTGGTGAATTTATGAATTAGTAAAAAAATCAAAAAGCATTTACAATTAAATAGAAAGAAAAATTAGAATTAATAATTATCATTCTAGTAAATTTTATGGGTTTTTTGGTCCAAACTGATAAATCTTCATAAATCCCTTATCAGATTGGTTTTACATTTCATTTTGTGTTTGATGCATGCTCCCATTATGTAACGACACATTACATATATCAGTGTTTAAATATTACTTCTATCCTTTTTTCTCTGTTCAATTTCATAATTTCATATTATTTTAAAGAATTAACATTTCATTTCAATACAACAAAAAATAATTCAATACTCTTATGGAAAAATTTCATAAATTTAATTGTCTGTCTGGTCATCAAATACATTTGTGGTGGGTCTGACTTGAGGGGAAGTAAGAAGGAATTGGACAAGAGATTATAAGATGAGCGGGGAGTGATCATGACAAGGTAACGGAACCATTTACCAGACGTTCACACATTGTGGTGTAAGGTTCCCCTGGCCGTCACCTCCCTATTATAGGTAATATTGTCTGTCCGTCACCTCCCTATTATAGGTAATATTGTCTGGCCGTCACCTCCCTATTATAGGTAATATTGTCAACCTGTATCACCTACATCTACCACATCTATCATTAGAGGGTCACCATCAGTAAGAAATGGTTACCAGGTATAGTAATTGGGTTTTAACATAGGAAACTTGTAAGTACAGAATATTCCTAGTTATAACAATATTTCCATCTCAAAATTTATAAATATTCCCCAAGTTTTCAAACCTGAACCAGTAAAACATCTTGGATAAAAGACAAATAATTATTTCCAGCTAGAGAAGACAGTTTAAATATTGCAGTGTTTTCACACAGAACTGATACAACGAAGATCCAGAAAATCAGTAATATTCTAAAACTAGTAAATGTACAAGCACAGATAACTTCAGACCATATTCACTGCAACCTAAATCATCATAATATATTCATGAGCTTCAATCATTCGACTGGCATTGTCTTTTCCTTCCAAACTCTGTCTTAGGAGATTTTCACTGTATTGGAGAGGACTATAAAAACTTTTAACAGAAATGACTCGTATATATCAAATGTTTTATAATATATTCAAATTCAGGATTATTATTTTTATTTCCTCACAAATGTATGCCTCTATTTAGATAGACATCCAAAAGGTTTTTATAGAGATTCTTTTATAGTAGTAGTGTTATCTATAGGATTGCAATTATCTCTGGTCAATGTAATTTTCATTACCTGAAAGATATAGCTACATATATTTTAACATCCTATTTTCTTCCTGTGATAAATTAATCTGTAAACATGTGTTGAATAACAATTTTTTAAGTCAATAAATTGACACACAGAAGGACCATTTCCTAACCTTAATAAAAATTCTTTATATTGATTGTTGGAAAATTTAAATAAAATTCACATATTCACTGTTGCAATATTGATGTGTACTTAAAATACAAACTGTTACAAAATTTAAGTGGTAAAGAATAAAAAAGAATTGACACAAAAAACTCTAAATATAAGAATTCTCCTTGAGCCGTTTTAACAAATCTCATTATACACAAATGTAGATATCAACTTGTAGGACTTGGAGATGCAAGATTGTTGTTTTTGTCAGAAGGAGAAACAATGACAGCTTTGAGAACAGGTAAACTGGAGAAGTAGAAGGAATCGGGTTACAAACTTGAGTAATTTATGGCATTTGAATACAAAGCCCTTAGTAAACCTTTAGCGGTGTGTGTGCTTGTGAATATTTAGGTAGAGGAACAGCCCTTTTTCATCTTTTATATATATCATTATTACTAGTATATCAGCATCCAGATTTCTATACTATTTAGAATTAATTTCAAAATATTATCCATACTCATATGGAATTTCAAACGATGAGATATAAACATTTGATTGATTTCATAAAAAAAAGAAGCATTTCTTTTATCATCACTGATTTTGCTTATGCCAACCTTCAAATCTTTATTCTTAAAGATCCAGTTCAAGAAGGAAATAGAAATGTATGTAGATCTATCTATCTATAGATAATGGGTCAAAGAAGTAATATAGACGGTAAAATCCCATATAACACTGGATCCTAATGGAGGTATGTAGTATATGGGGCAAAGAAGTAATTCCAACAGTGTGGACAAGTAAAGGTTGTCAAATTTTCGAAGCGATCCGTTCCTTTATCAAGACACAGTGAAACAGAACAGTTACATGTACATATACATCATATTACAAGAAAATAGAATTGATATACTATAATTGAAAATATAGCTATTATATAATTACATCTATAGATAATTATATACAACACATCATTCTGATGCTGATTTAATTTCTTTTAATGTGATAGTTAAATCTTTTGATTAGGACAACTGATGATTAGGACAACTGATGATTGGGACTGATGATTGGGACAACTGATGATTAGGACAACTGATGATTGGGAAAACTGATGATTAGGACAACTGATAAGGAAGGTAAGCGGTAGGTTAGTTTTATTCGTCTCCTACCATTAAACATAAAACAGTGTATATCTTATAATGTTTTGAGCTCTGTAACATTTTACATCCACATAAACAGATCCACATGCCGAAACCAAGACTTTCCCATGGTTCTCTTCCTATGTACAGTTAGTTGGAGGGAGGAAGAGATATACAAAATATTACAGAGAAAAGTCTGAAATTAATCTTTTGTAGAGCAAATTAACAACGGAGAGCGGAACTCAGTAAGAAATTACGACTAGGTTAAGGATAGCGAATAGTATAGAGATAGGGAGAGATCACCAAGAGACTTAGCCTGTTCTGTAAGTCGAAGCTACAGCATCATCAACCAGCCTCTCTACAACACTGTACCAACAAATATACAACACCCAGACTCACCTAAATCCAGGGCTCCAACCTCCTGGTAAAAGTCCACAGTCAAAATCCACAGAATTATTACAAACTTCGCTTTATGCCACACTTTAACATTAGGGAAACAACCAAATTCCAATGGTTTTGTTTTAGTGCGTGTATGAACGACCTCCATCCTGTTACTGGCTCGTCGGAACAACATCGTCTCTCACGACGACGAACATCCACGGATTATCATCTACTCATCTCCAGGTGATGGTGAGTTTGGAAAACAAAAAATAAATATCAATTTGATAAATCCTCCAACATCAGTATGTAAATTTAGTAGATCAATCCACCCATCATACAACAGAATACATTTAAAATGTAAAGATTTTTTTGTGACACAGAAAAAACATGTAGAAAAATTCCTTTCACAGTGAATGAATAGAAAACGGCTGAGTTTGCGCTCTAGTGGTACATTTATCAGTAGTATAAAGATCCGTGGTAGTAGTACTACACATGTGGTTGTGTATACATATAGTACGGGGCCCCATTCACTGTCCACACACACCAACTTCCAATGGGCTTCTGGATATCAACAATAGCACCACTAGCTTATTCTTCATTATGACTGGCTGGCCTAGCACACTGTGTGTTGTAGGGGTGATAGGGGGCCTTGTGTGGGTTCCGCTCCACGGCTGGCTGTGAGCACACAGTAGAGCTGTACGGCTTGTCTCACCTGTGGGAATACAAGTAGGCTAGTCCATCATTATAGAATTAATCATTTACTGTTATACACAGCTAGGTTCGGCATATACCTGTTATAGGTGAGGATGCTGTGTACTAGCTACCTGTGCTCAGTACTAATTAACAGGTATAGGTAGCACCTGATAATAGCAGGTGTGTTAGACAGCTGTTAATGGAAACACATCTACTCCCAAGTTCTCCCGTTACAGTACTGATGCTTACTGGTAAACAAAACCTAAATTACAGCAGTATGCTGTAGTGATGTACCTGTACATATTCAGGTGTTGTTTGTTTACAGTAAGGATAGTGTATTGGTAACTTTCTCTTGTAATACAAATAGGATTCTTTTGACAAGTGGTAGATCCTTGAGTATTTCATTTAACATCACATATTTATAACAGCATTGCATTGTGAGTAATTCTTAGTCCCCACCTCCGCACAAATTCCCATATAAACAAGAGGCACAGAGGACCTGTATCGCTCACCTGAAATAGCAAAATATTCTCATTAGATATTATCCTGTATTACAAATAGTTCACTCGAAAACTTTGTTGACTCCATCAGTTGAAACTACCAGCCAAATATTATCATATGATTCTATGCTTTTTGCTTCTTCTTCAGAAGTTGTGAAGTGTTTGATATATTTTCCCCTATGACCTTGTAAGGTCAAGGCAATTTTCCTTCTGAAACTTTGTTGGCTCCCTCCCAAGAAGCTACCAGCCAAATCTCATGAAACCATTTCTTTTAGTTCTTCAGAACAAATTGATTAAAATGTTGTTAACCTGTGTGACCTTTAAAGTAGGTTGAGGTCATTTTCATTTGCAAACTTTGTCATGCTCAATATTAAGAAGTTACCAGCCAAATATTAAGGTTCTATACCTTTCAGTTCCTCAGAAGAAGTCACTTGAAGTGTTTGACATATTTGACCCCCATAACCTTGAAAAAAGGAAGCTATTATAAATCTATGCTCTAAGATTATTCAGAAGAAGAAGTTCAAAGCATTTGACATATTTGACCCCTGTGACATTGAAAGTATGTCAAGGTCATTTTCTTTTTAAGAAGATTCTATACCTTTCAGTTCTTCAGGAGAAGTCGTTTTAAAATGTTTGACACATTAGACCCCAGAGATCTTGAAATTAGGTAAAGGTCATTTTCATTCTCAAACTTTGTCAGGCTCTATCCCAAAGGGCCACCAGCCAAATACGAAGATTCTATACCTTTCTGTTCTTCAGAAGAAGTCATTTGAAGTGTTTGACACATTTGACCCCTGTGACCTTGAAAGTAGGTCAAGGTCATTTTTATTCTCAAACTGTGTCGGACTCCTACCAATGAAGCTTTCAGCCAAATACAATGACTTTAGGCCTGTCAGTTCTTCAGAAGAAGTTGTTTAAAGGAAAGTTGACGTTAAAAACTAACAAAGGGCCATAACTCCAAATATGGTAGGGTATCAGGCCTGATTTCAGTACCCAAGAGGTTATAACACTTTGGTAATAGAAGAATAGAAGAGCACAGAGTATACAATTGATGCCCCATAGAAAGTGATGCACAGTAACCTCCGATAGTGGGACTCGAGATCCGATTTATCAATCAACACTCAGTATCAGTCAGGGACTAGTAAACATTAACACTGCGGTACATATATATAGGATCTTACATGAGTTTCCATTTCATATGAGATTTATGAAATGAGTCAAAGTATTTTTCAATTTAGCTAGGCCTCTGGTGAGCTATAAATGAAAAATTTGTGATGAGTTTCATAAATTTCTGCATATGAAATGAAAACGAGTGTAAGATCCTTTTTATCACATAATCAAGATTTGTGGCATTTATTCGTGTAAAACGACAGTTTTCATGCAACCTTGAAATGTAAAAAGCCGCCATTTCGACTTCAGTGCGGAAGTTTGTAACGTCATGTACTTGTCCTAGGCGTGATGTCACAATTGAAACAATTGAAACTTACAACCAATCACAGGGCTGATAGGTCATATTATATGGGTTAATATTCACTGGATAACACAGTACATTATGTGATAAAAATCAGTGTTAGAAACATTTTCAAAGTAACCAAGGAATTATAAAAAATATATATAGGTTTGTTCCTACATTTTTGAGGGAGTCAATTTTTTGTTTTTTTTGTTTGTTTTAAATATGATATTTACATATTATTTAAGGTAATATATAAGTGAAAGAATTGAAAGATTTTTTAAAAGTTAACTGACCAAATGTTAAGCTATAATGAACAATGTATTTTAAAAAGCTAAAGAACAAAGTTTAACACTGTGTTAACAAGAAATTAATTTATGAAACTTTCCTCTTTATTTGAAAATAATGCTTACAAGTTATCTCAACAAATTGAAAAACAACCCACTTGTACATATTTGAATCCAACATTTGGCTCAGTGCTATCAGAAGTCTGCAGTACTAACCTATAGACCTCAGATACTGTTACAAGGCACAAGGAAATCAAATTCTTCCAGACTTTTGAGTCTACCATAAGATAATGACTAACTAAATGTATATGTTCTGTGTTCCCAATAAGTTATTGACTAATTAAGATAGCAACCAATCTCGTCACAGACCAGAACTATATACACATTAGATGATTATAAGTGTGTGCAGATTCCTTAATACAAAATAAGCTTAGAGTATTTTATACCAGGTACCTGATGTACTAGATCTATTCTCAGCGACACAATACATACACATGTTGCAGCCTGAAAGTTGAATTTAATACTTAAGTTATAAAAGACACATATGATGTGAGAATAATCGCTACAATCCAATCAATCTATAGATGTGTGCTGACACACATCCTACCTGTGCATTTACCTGTATTTACCTGTACTGATGCTATCTTTCTCCAATAGTACACAAGGTAGGAATGACCTGTCAGTCACAGGTAACACATGGACAGGTAGACAGCACCTATAAATAAGCAGATATCACCTCTGTATTTTATGTTTATCTAAGTTGATTACGCAAATCTCATGTAATATACATTTTAATCAATTAATACAAAAATAGGCACATTTAAGGACATCTCTTCCCTGATTAAAGATCCCTGCAAGTCTGCTGTCAGAAGTAGATAATTCCACTGGTTTTTGTAACCTTTGATCTGATGTCATTTCTCCTACCCTTCATCAACTACAAAAATATCAATAGAAAGTTCTGCAATGTTTGAGTTTTTATTCAAAAATAATTAATAGAAGTTTTAGTCATGCAGAGAAATAAGGCTCCAAATCATACCTGGTAGACTTGGCAGTGGTACAGGGATCTTTAATGCTAAGTATTGTACTTTATTCGGGTATTCACAGCTATATTGGATTTAGTGCTAAGTATTGTACTTTATTCAGGTATTCACAGCTATATTGGATTTAGTGCTAAGTATTATACTGTATTCGGGTATTCACAGCTATATTGGATTTAGTGCTAAGTATTGTACTTTATTCGGGTATTCACAGCTATATTGGATTTAGTGCTAAGTTTGTTTGAAAACAAACAGTAATTGAAAACTTATTTTGCAAGATTTCCAAAATTTCTGTTTCCTTTGTCAAGCAAAGAGTGCAAATGACATGTTTCTCAACTCTTATATTATATTTTGTACAGAGGAAGGATATAGTGGGTTATCACAGCTATATTGTATATTATACTCAGAAGAGCTAAACTGGGTTATCACAGCTATATTGTATATTATACTCAGAAGAGCTATACTGGGTTATCACAGCTATATTGTATATTATACTCAGAAGAGCTATACTGGGTTATCACAGCTATATTGTATATTATACTCAGAAGAGCTATACTGGGTTATCACAGCTATATTGTATATTATACTCAGAAGAGCTATACTGGGTTATCACAGCTATATTGTATATTATACTCAGAAGAGCTATACTGGGTTATCACAGCTATATTGTATATTATACTCAGAAGAGCTATACTGGGTTATCACAGCTATATTGTATATTATACTCAGAAGAGCTATAGTGGGTTATCACAGCTATATTGTATGTCGTACACTAGTAGCCTATAGTGGGTAATCACAGCTATATTGTACGTTGTACACCAGTAAGCTATAGTGGGTTATCACAGCTATATTGTATGTCGTACACTAGTAGCCTATAGTGGGTAATCACAGCTATATTGTACGTTGTACACCAGTAAGCTATAGTGGGTTATCACAGCTATATTGTATGTCGTACACTAGTAGCCTATAGTGGGTAATCACAGCTATATTGTACGTTGTACACCAGTAAGCTATAGTGGGTTATCACAGCTATATTGTATGTCGTACACTAGTAGCCTATAGTGGGTTATCACAGCTATATTGTATTTCGTACACTAGTAGCCTATATTGGGTTAACACAGCTATATTGTATGTCTTACACTAGTGACTTATAGTGGGTTATTACAGCTATATTGTATGTCGTACACTAGTAGCCTATAGTGGGTTATCACAGCTATATTGTATATTATACTCAGAAGAGATATAGTGGGTTATCACAGCTATATTGTATATTATACTCAGAAGAGCTATACTGGGTTATCACAGCTATATTGTATGTCGTACACTAGTAGCCTATAGTGGGTTATCACAGCTATATTGTATATTATACTCAGAAGAGATATAGTGGGTTATCACAGCTATATTGTATATTATACTCAGAAGAGCTATACTGGGTTATCACAGCTATATTGTATGTCGTACACTAGTAGCCTATAGTGGGTTATCACAGCTATATTGTATATTATACTCTGAAAATCTATACTGGGTTATCACAGCTATATTGTATATTATACTCAGAATAGATATAGTGGGTTATCACAGCTATATTGTATGTCGTACACTAGTAGCATTTAGTGGGTTATCACAGCTATATTGTATAATATACTCAAAAGAGCAAAAGTGGGTTATCACAGCTATATTGTATAATATGCTCAAAAGAGCAAAAGTGGGTTATCACAGCTATATTGTATATTATACTGAGAAGAGCTATAGTGGGTTATCACAGCTTTATTATACGTTGTACAAGAGTAAGTTATAGTGGGTTATCACAGTTATATTGTATGTCTTACACTAGTAGCTTATAGTGGGTTATCACAGCTATATTGTATACTATACTCAGAAGAGCTATAGTGGGTTATCACAGCTTTATTATACGTTGTACAAGAGTAAGTTATAGTGGGTTATCACAGTTATATTGTATGTCGTACACTAGTAGCTTATAGTGGGTTATCACAGCTATATTGTATGCCGTACACTAGTGGCCTATAGTGGGTTATTACAGCTTTATTGTATCTCGTACACTAGTAGCCGATAGTGGGTTATCTCAGCTATATTGTATGTCGTACACTAGTACCCTAAAGTGGGTTATCACAGCTATATTGTATGCCGTACACTAGGGACCTATAGTGGGTTATTACAGCTTTATTGTATCTCGTACACTAGTAGCCGATAGTGGGTTATCTCAGCTATATTGTATGTCGTACACTAGTATCCCATAGTGGGCTATACTGGGTTATCACAGCTATATTGTATATTATACTCAGAAGAGCTATACTGGGTTATCACAGCTATATTGTATGTCGTACACTAGTATCCCATAGTGGGTTAACACAGCTATATTGTATGTCGTACACTAGAAGCCTATAGTGGGTTACCATTATACTCTGAAAATCTATACTGGGTTATCACAGCTATATTGTATATTATACTGAGAAGAGCTATAGTGGGTTATCACAGCTTTATTATACGTTGTACAAGAGTAAGCTATAGTGGGTTATCACAGCTATATTGTATGTCGTACACTAGAAGCCTATAGTGGGTTACCATTATACTCTGAAAATCTATACTGGGTTATCACAGCTATATTGTATGTCGTACACTAGAAGCCTATAGTGGGTTACCATTATACTCTGAAAATCTATACTGGGTTATCACAGCTATATTGTATGTCGTACACTAGAAGCCTATAGTGGGTTACCATTATACTCTGAAAATCTATACTGGGTTATCACAGCTATATTGTATGTCGTACACTAGAAGCCTATAGTGGGTTACCATTATACTCTGAAAATCTATACTGGGTTATCACAGCTATATTGTATATTATACTGAGAAGAGCTATAGTGGGTTATCACAGCTTTATTATACGTTGTACAAGAGTAAGCTATAGTGGGTTATCACAGCTATAATGTATGTCGTACACTAGTAGCCTATAGTGGGTTAACACAGCTATATTGTATGTCGTACACTAGAAGCCTATAGTGGGTTACCATTATACTCTGAAAATCTATACTGGGTTATCACAGCTATATTGTATGTCGTACACTAGAAGCCTATAGTGGGTTACCATTATACTCTGAAAATCTATACTGGGTTATCACAGCTATATTGTATGTCGTACACTAGTAGCCTATATTGGGTTAACACAGCTATATTGTATGCCGTACACTAGTGACCTATAGTGGGTTATTACAGCTTTATTGTATGTCGTACACTAGTAGCCGATAGTGGGTTATCTCAGCTATATTGTATGTCGTACACTAGTAGCCTAAAGTGGGTTATCACAGCTATATTGTATGTCGTAAACTAGTATCCCATAGTGGGTTAACACAGCTATATTGTATGTCGTACACTAGTAGCCTATAGTGGGTTAACACATCTTTATCGATGTCGTACACTAGTGGCCTATAGTGGGATATCACAGCTGTATTGCATGTCGTACACTAGTAGCCTAAAGTTGGTTAAAACAGCTTTATTGTATGTCGTACACTAGTAGCCTATAGTGGGTTATCCCAGCTATATTGCATGTCGTACACTAGTAGCCTATAATGGGTATCACAGCTATATTGTATGTCGTACACTAGAAGCCTATAGTGGGTTACCACAGCTATATTGTATGTCATACACTAGAAGCCCATAGTGAGTTATCACAGCTATATTGTATATTATACTCAGAAGAGCTATAGTGGGTTATCACAGCTATATTGTATATTACACTCAAAAGACCTATATTGGGTTATCACAGCTATATTGTATGTGATACACTAGTAGCCTATAGTGGGTTATCACAGCTATATTGTATGTC
>NW_018405172.1:375033-375277 GCF_002113885.1 Mizuhopecten yessoensis
AGTTAACACAGCTATATTGTATGTCGTACACTTGTGACCTATAGTGGTTTATAACAGCTATATTGTATGACGTACACTAGTAGCCGATAGTGGGTTATCACAGCTATACTGTATGTCGTACACTAGTAGCCTAAAGTGGGTTAACACAGCTATATTGTATGTTATACACTAATAGCATATAGTGGTTTATTACAGCTACATTGTATGACGTACACTAGTAGCCGATAGTGGGTTATCACAGCTA
>NW_018405172.1:379274-379787 GCF_002113885.1 Mizuhopecten yessoensis
TTATGTCGTACACTAGTAGCCTATTATGGGTAATCATAGCTATATTGTTTGTCGTACACTAATTGCCTATATTCGGTTAACACATCTATATTATATATCGTACACTAGTAGCCTAAAGTGGGTTATCACAACTATATTGTATGTCCTACACTAGTATCCCATAGTGGGTTAACACAGCTATATTGTATGTCGTGGACTAGTAGCCTATAGTGGGTTATCACAGCTATATTGTATGTCGTACATTAGTAGCCTATAATGGGTTATCACAGCTGTATTTTATGTCGTACACTAGTAGCCTATTATGGGTAATCATAGCTATATTGTTTGTCGTACACTAATTGCCTATATTCGGTTAACACATCTATATTATATATCGTACCCTAGTAGCCTATAGTGGGTTAACACGGCTATATTGTATGTCGTACACTAGTAGCCTAAAGTGGGTTATCACAACTATATTGTATGTCCTACACTAGTATCCCATAGTGGGTTAACACAGCTATATTGTATGTC
>NW_018405172.1:387802-388126 GCF_002113885.1 Mizuhopecten yessoensis
GTGGGTTATCACAGCTGTGTTGTATGTCGTGCACTAGTAGCCTATAATGGGTTATCACAGCTATATTGTATATTATACTCAAAAGAGCAAAAGTGGGTTATCACAGCTATATTGTATATTATACTCAGAAGAGCTATCGTGGGTTATCACAGCTATATTGTATATTATACTCGGAAGAGCTATAGTGAGTTATCACAGCTATATTGTATGTCGTAAACTAGTAGCCTCTAATGGGTTATCACAGCTATATTGTATGTCGTACACTAGGAGCCTATAGTAGGTTACTACAGCTATATTGTATGTCGTACACTAGAAGCCCATAGT
>NW_018405172.1:394452-394618 GCF_002113885.1 Mizuhopecten yessoensis
CACTAGTAGCCTATATTGGGTTAAAACAGCTTTATTGTATGTCGTACACTAGTAGCCTATAATGGGTTATCACAGCTGTATTGTATTCTGTACACTAGTAGCCTATAGTGGGTTATCACAACTATATTGTATGTCATACACTAGTAGCCTATAATAGTTTATCACA
>NW_018405172.1:396113-396273 GCF_002113885.1 Mizuhopecten yessoensis
AATCCCATAATGGGTTAACACAGCTATATTGTATGTCGTACACTAGTAGCCTATAATTGGTTATCACAGCTGTATTGTATTTCGTACACTAGTAGCCTATAGTGGGTTAAAACAACTATATTGTATGTCGTGGACTAGTAGCCTATAGTGGGTTATCACA
>NW_018405172.1:398325-398528 GCF_002113885.1 Mizuhopecten yessoensis
ATGGTTAATACAGCTATATTCTATGTCGGACACTAGTAGCCTATAGTGGGTTATCACAGCTATATTGTATATCGTACGCTAGTAGACTATTGTGGGTTATCACAGCTATATTGTATGTTGTACACAAGTAAGCTATAGTGGGTTCACACAGCTATATCTTATTTCGTACACTAGTAGCCTATATTGGGTTAACACAGCGATAT
>NW_018405172.1:399215-399701 GCF_002113885.1 Mizuhopecten yessoensis
TTACACGAGTAGCCTATAGTGGGTTAACACAGCTATATTTGATGTTCTACACTAGTGACCTATAGTGGGTTAACACAGCTATATTATATGTCTTACACGAGTAGCCTATAGTGGGTTAACACAGCTCTATTATATGTCTTACACGAGTAGCCTATAGTGGGTTAACACAGCTTTATTGTATGTTGTACACTAGTAGCCTATAGTGGATTATCACAGCTATATTGTATATTGTATGTTGTACACAAGTAGCCTATAGTGTGTTACCACAGCTATATTTTATGTCGTACACGCTATATTGTATATTGTATGTTGTACACAAGTAGCCTATAGTGGGTTACCACAGCTATATTTTATGTCGTACACGCTATATTGTATATTGTATGTTGTACACAAGTAGCCTATAGTGGGTTACCACAGCTATATTTTATGTCGTACACTAGAAGCCTTTATTGGGTTAACACAGCTATATTGTATGTTGTACACTAG
>NW_018405172.1:403668-404195 GCF_002113885.1 Mizuhopecten yessoensis
AAGTGGGTATTCACACCTATATTGTATGTCGTACACTAGTAGTCCATAGTGGGTTAACACAGCTATATTGTATGTCGGATACTAGTAGCCTATAGTGGGTTATCACAGCTATATTGTATATCGTACGCTAGTAGCCTATTGTGGGTTAACACAGCTATATTGTATGTTGTACACAAGTAAGCTAAAGTGGGTTAACACAGCTATATTTTATTTCGTACACTAGAAGCCTATATTGGGTTAACACAGCGATATTTTATGTTGTACACTAGTAGCCTATAGTGGGTTATCACAGCTATATTGTATGTCGTACACTAGTAGCCTATAGTGGGTTATCACAGCTATATTGTGTGTCGTACACTAGTAGCCTATAGTGGGTTATCACAGCTATATTGTNGTCATACACTAGTAGCCTATAATGGTTTATCACAGCTGTATTGTTTGTCGTACACTAGTAGCCTATAATGGGTTATCATAGCTATATCGTTTGTCGTACACTAATTGCCTATATTGGGTTAACACAGCTATAT
>NW_018405172.1:408978-417522 GCF_002113885.1 Mizuhopecten yessoensis
GACCTATAGTGGTTTAACACAGATATATTGTATGTTGTATGTCTTACACTAGTAGCCGATAGTGGGTTAACACAGGTTGTACACTAGTAACCTATAGTGGGTTAACACATCTATATTGTACGTTGTAAACTAGTGACCTATAGTGGTTTAACACAGCTATATTGTAAGTTGTACACCAGTAGCCTATAGTGGGTTATCACACCTATATTGTATGTTGTACACTAGGAGCCTTTAGTGGGTTATCACAGGAATTGTATGTTGTATGTCTTACACCAGTGACCTATAGTGGTTTAACACAGATATATCGTATGTTGTATGTCTTACACCAGTGACCTATAGTGGTTTAACACAGATATATTGTATGTTGTATGTCTTACACCAGTGACCTATAGTGGTTTAACACGGCTATATTGTACGTTGGACGCTAGTGACCTATAGTGGGTTAACACAGCTATATTGTTTGTTGTACACTAGTGACCTATAGGGGGTTAACACAGCTATATTGTATGTCGTACACAAGTAGCCTATAGTGGGTTATCACAGCTATATTGTATGTCGTACACAAGTAGCCTATAGATGGTTATCACAGCTATATTGTATGTCGTACACAAGTAGCCTATAGCGGGTTACTACAGCTATATTGTATGTCGTACACTAGAAGCCCATAGTGAGTTATCACAGCTATATTGTATGTTGTACACCAGTAAGCTATAGTGGGTTATCACAGCTATATTGTATGTCGTACACTAGTAGCCCATAGTGGGTGATCACAGCGATATTTTATGTTGTACACTAGTAGCCTGTAGTGGGTTATCGCAGCTATATTGTATGTTGTACACTAGTAGCCTATAGTGGGTTAACACAGCGATATTTTATGTTGTACACTAGTGACCTATAGTGGGTTATCACAGCTATGTTGTTTGTCGTACACTAGTAGCCGATAGTGGGTTAACACAGCTGTATTGTATGTCTTACTCTAGTAGCCTATATTGGGTTATCACAGCTGTATTGTATGTCGTACACTAGTGACCTATAGTGCGTAAACACAGCTATATTGTATGTCTTACTCTAGTAGCCTATATTGGGTTATCACAGCTGTATTGTATGTCGTACACTAGTAGCCTTTATTGGGTGAACACAGCTATATTGTACGTTGTACACTAGTGACCTATAGTGGTTTAACACAGCGATATTGTACGTTGTACACTAGTGACCTATAATGGGTTATCACAGCTATATTGTACGTTGTACACTAGTGACCTATAGTGGTTTAACACAGCTATATTGTACGTTGTACACTAGTGACCCATAGTGGGTTAACACAGCTATATTGTATGTTTTACACTAGTGACCTATAGTGGTTTAACACATCGATATTGTACGTTGTACACTAGTGACCTATAATGGGTTATCACAGCTATATTGTACGTTGTCCACTAGTGACCTATAGTGGGTTAACACAGCTATACTGTATGTTGTACACTAGTGACCTATAGCGGTTTAACACAGCTATATTGTACGTTGTACACTAGTGACCTATAGTGGGTTAACACAGCCATATTGTATGTTGTACACTAGTAACCTATAGTGGTTTAACACAGCTATATTGTACGTTGTACACTAGTAGTCTATAGTGGGTTAACACAGCTATATTGTATGTTGTACACTAGTAGCCGATAGTGGGTTAACACAGCTATATTGTATGTTGTACACTAGTGACCTATAGTGGTTTAACAGATATGTTGTACGTTGTACACTAGTAGCCTATAGTGGGTTAACACAGCTATATTATATTTGAAATACATATTCTATTCCCATCATATTGATATATTTTAGTACATAATCATACAGCTATATGTAATTTAGAGTTATATAGAGGTTCCAACGTGAGTGGTGGTTGGTTATTATGTTTATCTAACTCAAGTTAGTTTATTTCCAAATTGTATAAAGACACGAGGTTTACCGATTGTCTTTTACGATTTGAAAATTAATTAACGAGAGTTAGATACACATGATAACTAATCATCACGAGTTTAGGGATCCATTTCTCCCATGATGTTTGTATTTCATCTGAAAAACCCTTTGAAAATACATCATGTGTGTTTCCGATGGGGAAAACAATTGCCATGGAGCATGACGACACAATGGAAAATGACGTCGCAAAGCATTGTTACATGACGTCATAAATCAAAGGTTGACCAATGAAATCATATCCAGAGTGGGTAACCTAAAATGTTTATCAACTCCTAGCAGGTTTATCCAATGAGTAATGAGTGAGGAAACCTACAGTGGTTGTGGGAGAAACAATGACGTATTATGATCAGTACTTATTTACCTTTACAAAAGATTATAAATTCTACTGATAAATTGGCCTTTTCATTTCAGCAAGAACCTAGCTGTGTTATTTTAGAGAAGTCATTTTCAGAAATTTTAAAGAACCCTTGTAATATATATTTTTAACCTTTTAAGCATCGCCTTAAAGGCTGTTTTGAGATTACTCCAATTTTATATAAATATAGCTAACTGGTAGTCAGAATGTAACAAGTTATTAAGCTATCACCTAATATTTACCTGCACAGCTGCAGTATCTACTGCAATTCGGAACCTAATTACCTGTCAATGATGGCATTACTTATTGATACATAACAGGCCAAATATCTACGACACACAGGTACATACACCTGTTAACGAGATTTCTCAGGAGTACACCTGGTATTTATCTGAACGTGGGAGAAGCATCTATCAGCCGGCACAGGTTAAGTGTATAATCAATTACTACTTATTAATGAATGATATATTTCTTATATTTCTGTCGGCAACACGCATGTAAAGAAATACAGCTTTTATGAACAAACATTTAATGAGTAGATGATCCAGGTAACTGGTATTAATCCTATGCTTAATTGGAATACACAACCTTGTACCATCAATTATTAAAAATCAGAGTAACAGTCTGAATGTATACATAACACTATGATCTATCATAGCAGTACAGATGTGTAGGTGTGGGTGTAGGCACAGGTGTGTGTAGATACAAGTTTGTGTAGGTACCGGTTTGTGTAGGTACAGGTGTGTGTAGGTACAGGTGTGTGTTGGTATATGTTTGTGTAGGTACAGGTGTGTGTAGGTACAAGTTTGTGTTGGTACAGGTTTGTGTAGGTACAGGTTTGTGTAGGTACAAGTTTGTGTAGGTACAGGTGTGTGCAGGTACAGTTTGTGTTGGTACAGGTTTGTGTAGGTACAGGTTTGTGTTGGTAAAGGTTTGTGTAGTTGCATGTTTGTGTATGCACAGGTTTGTGTAGGTGTCTGTGTGTAGGTACAGGTTTGTGTTGGTACAGGTTTGTGTAGGTACATGTTTGTGTAGGTACAGGTTTGTATAGGTACAACTATGTGTAGGTACGGGTTTTTGTTGATACAGGTGTGTGTAGGTGAAGGTCCGTGTCGGTACAGGTTTGTGTTGGTACAGGTGATGTGTGTAAGTACAGGTTTGTGTAGGAACAGGTTTGTGTTGGTACAGGGGATGTGTGTAAGTACAGGTTTGTGTTGGTACAGGTTTGTGTAGGTACATGTGTGTGTAGGTACAGGTATGTGTAGGTACAGGTTTGTGTATAAACAGGTTTGTGTAGGTAGAGGTTTGTGTAGGTACAGGTTTGTGTAGGTACAGGTTTGTATTGGTACAAGTGATGTGTGTAAGTACAGGTTTGTGTTGGTACAGGTTTGTGTGTAAGTACAGGTTTGTGTGTAAGTACAGGTTTGTGTAGGTACAGGTATGTGTAGGTACAGGTTTGTGTAGGTACAGGTTTGTGTAGGTGCAGGTTTGTGTAGGTACAGGTTTGTGTAGGTACAGGTTTATGTAGGTGAAGGTCCGTGTAGGTACAGGTTTGTGTAGGTGAAGGTCCGTGTAGGAACAGGTTTGTGTTGGTACAGGTGATTTGTGTAAGTACAGGTTTGTGTTGGTACAGGTGATGTTTGTAAGTACAGGTTTGTGTAGGTACAGGTTTGTGTAGGTACAGGTTTGTGTAGGTGAAGGTCCGTGTAGGAACAGGTTTGTGTTGGTACAGGTGATGGGGGTAAGTACAGGTTTGTGTTGGTACATGTGATGTGAGTGAGTACATGTTTGTGTAGGAACAGACTTGTGTTAATACAGGTGATGTGTGTAAGTACAGGTTTGTGTTGGTACATGTGATGTGTGTGAGTACATGTTTGTGTAGGAACAGATTTGTGTTAATACAGGTGATGTGTGTAAGTACAGGTCTGTGTAGGTACAGGTTTGTGTTGGTACAGGTTTGTGTTGGTACATGTTTGTGTAGGTACAGGTTTGTGTAGGCACAAGTTTGTGTTGGTACAGGTTTGTGTAGGTAGAGGTGTGTGTAGGTACAGATTTGTGTAGGTACAGGTTTGGGATGGTACAGGTGATTTGTGTAAGGACAGGTGTGTGTAGGTATTGGTTTGTGTTGATACAGGTGTGTGTAGGTACAGGTCCATGTAGTTACAGGTTTATGTAGGTACAGGTGTGTGTAGGTACAGGTTTGTGTAGGTAAAGGTTTGTGTTGATACAGGTGTGTGTAGGTACAGGTTTGTTTTGATACAGGTGTGTGTAGGTACATGTCTGTGTAGGTACAGGTTTGTGTAGGTACAGGTTTGTGTAGGTAAAGGGTTGTGTTGATACAGGTGTGTGTAGGTACAGGTCCATGTAGATACAGGTTTATGTAGGTACAGGTGTGTGTAGGTACAGGTTTGTGTAGGTAAAGGTTTGTGTTGATACAGGTGTGTGTAGGTGCAGGTTGGTGTTGGTACAGGGGATGTGTGTAAGTACAGGTTTGTGTAGGTACAGGTTTGTGTAGGTAAAGGTTTGTGTTGATACAGGTGTGTGTAGGTACAGGTTGGTGTTGGTACAGGTGATGTGTGTAAGTACAGGTTTGTGTAGGAACAGGTTTGTGTAGGTACATGTTTATGTAGGTAGAGGTCTGTGTAGGTACAGGTTTGTGTAGGCATAGGTTTGTGTAGGAACAGGTTTGTATTGGTACAGGTTTGTGTAGGGACAGGTATGTGTAGGTACATGTTTTTGTGGGAACAGGTTTGTGTAGGCACAGGTTTGTGTTGGTACAGGTTTGTGTAGGTGAAGGTCCGTGTAGGTACAGGTTTGTGTAGGTACAGGTGATGTGTGTACAGGTTTGTGTTGGTACATGTGATGTGTGTAAGTACATGTTTGTGTAGGTACAGGTTTGTGTAGGTAAAGGTTTGTGTTGATACAGGTGTGTGTAGGTGCAGGTTGGTGTTGGTACAGGGGATGTGTGTAAGTACAGGTTTGTGTAGGAACAGGTTTGTGTAGGTACAGGTGTGTGTAGGTACAGGTTTGTGTTGATACAAGTGTGTGTAGGTACAGGTTTGTGTTGATACAAGTGTGTGTAGGAACATGTCTGTGTAGGTACAGGTTTGTGTAGGTACAGGTTTGTATTGTTACAAGTGATGTGTGTAAGTACAGGTTTGTGTTGGTACATGTGATGTGTGTAAGTACATGTTTGTGTAGGAACAGGTTCGTGTTGATACAGGTGATGTGTGTAAGTACAGGTTTGTGTACGAACATGTTTGTGTAGGTAGAGGTGTGTGTAGGCACAGGTTTGTGTTGGTACAGGTTTGTGTAGGTGAAGGTCCGTGTAGGTACAGGTTTGTGTTGGTACAGGGGATGTGTGGAAGTACAGGTTTGTGGAGGAACAGGTTTGTGTTGGTACAGGTGATGTGTGGAAGTACAGGTTTGTGTAGGAACAGGTTTGTGTAGGTACATGTTTGTGTAGGTAGAGGTCTGTGTAGGTACAGGTTTGTGTAGGCATAGGTTTGTGTAGGAACAGGTTTGTATTGGTACAGGTTTGTGTAGGGACAGGTATGTGTAGGTACATGTTTTTGTGGGAACAGGTTTGTGTAGGCACAGGTTTGTGTTGGTACAGGTTTGTGTAGGTGAAGGTCCGTGTAGGTACAGGTTTGTGTTGGTACAGGGGATGTGTGTAAGTACAGGTTTGTGTTGGTACATGTGATGTGTGTAAGTACATGTTTGTGTAGGAACAGGTTTGTGTTGATACAGGTGCTGTGTGTAAGTACAGGTCTGTGTAGGTACAGGTTTGTGTTGGTACAGGTCTGTGTAGGTACAGGTTTGTGTTGGTACAGGTCTGTGTAGGTACAGGTTTGTGTTGGTACAGGGGATGTGTGTAAGTACAGGTTTGTGTAGGAACAGGCTTGTGTAGGTACATGTTTGTGTAGGTAGAGGTCTGTGTAGGTACAGGTTTGTGTAGGCATAGGTTTGTGTAGGAACAGGTTTGTATTGGTACAGGTTTGTGTAGGAACAGGTATGTGTAGGTACATGTTTTTGTGGGAACAGGTTTGTGTAGGCACAGGTTTGTGTTGGTACAGGTTTGTGTTGGTAACTGTTTGTGTAGGTACAGGTTTGTGTAGGCACAGGTTTGTGTTGGTACAGGTTTGTGTAGGTACGTACAGGTTTGTGTAGGTACAGGTTTGTGTAGGTACAGGTTTGTATTGGTACAGGTTTGTGTAGGTACAGGTGTGTGTAGGTACAGGTTTGTGTTGATACAAGTGTGTGTAGGTACAGGTTTGTGTTGATACAAGTGTGTGTAGGTACAGGTTTGTGTTGATACAAGTGTGTGTAGGTACAGGTTTGTGTTGATACAAGTGTGTGTAGGTACATGTCTGTGTAGGTACAGGGTTGTGTTGGTAAAGGTTTGTGTAGTTACATGTTTGTGTAGATACAGGTTTGTGTAGGTACAAGTTTGTGTAGGCACATGTTTGTGTAGGTATAGGGTTGTGTTGGTACAGGTGATGTGTGTAAGTACAGATTTGTGTAGGAACAGGTTTGTGTAGGTACAGGTGTGTGTAGGTACAGGTTTGTGTTGATACAAGTGTGTGTAGGTACAGGTTTGTGTTGATACAAGTGTGTGTAGGTACATGTCTGTGTAGGTACAGGGTTGTGTTGGTAAAGGTTTGTGTAGTTACATGTTTGTGTAGATACCAGGTGTGTGTAGGTACAAGTTTGTGTTGGTACAGGTTTGTGTAGGTACAGGTTTGTGTTGGTACAGGTTTGTGTAGGTACAGGTTTGTGTAGGCACAGGTTTGATGTGATGTGTGTAAGTACAGGTTTGTGTAGGAACATGTTTGTGTAGGTAGAGGTGTGTGTAGGTACAGGTTTGTGTTGGTACAGGTTTGTGTAGGTACAGGTTTGTGTTGGTAAAGGTTTGTGTAGGTACAGGTTTTTGTAGGTACAGGTTTGTGTGGATACAGGTTTGTGTAGGTACAGGTGTGTGTAGGGACAGGTTTGTGTAGTTACATGTTTGTGTAGGTACAGGTGTGTAAGTACAGATGTGTGTAGGCACAGGTTTGTGTTGGTACAAGTTTGTGTTGATACAGGTGATGTGTGTAAGTACAGGACAGGTTTGTGTTGGTACAGGTTTGTGTAGGTACAGGTTTGTGTAGGTACAGGTTTCTGTTGAAACAGGTGTGTGTAGGTACATGTTTGTGTTGGTACAGGTGATGTGTGTAAGTACATGTTTGTGTAGGTACAGGTTTGTGTAGGTAAAGGTTTGTGTTGATACAGGGGTGTGTAGGTACAGGTTGGTGTTGGTACAGGGGATGTGTGTAAGTACAGGTTTGTGTAGGAACAGGTTTGTGTAGGTACAGGTGTGTGTAGGTACAGGTTTGTGTAGGTAAAGGTTTGTGTTGATACAGGTGTGTGTAGGTGCAGGTTGGTGTTGGTACAGGGGATGTGTGTAAGTACAGGTTTGTGTTGGTACATGTGATGTGTGTAAGTACATGTTTGTGTAGGAACAGGTTTGTGTTGATACAGGTGATGTGTGTAAGTACAGGTCTGTGTAGGTACAGGTTTGTGTTGGTACAGGTTTGTGTAGGTAGAGGTGTGTGTAGGTACAGATTTGTGTAGGTACAGGTTTGTGATGGTACAGGTGATTTGTGTAAGGACAGGTGTGTGTAGGTATTGGTTTGTGTTGATACAGGTGTGTGTAGGTACATCTCANGTTTGTGTTGATACAAGTGTGTGTAGGTACATGTCTGTGTAGGTACAGGGTTGTGTTGGTAAAGGTTTGTGTAGTTACATGTTTGTGTAGATACAGGTTTGTGTAGGTACAAGTTTGTGTAGGCACATGTTTGTGTAGGTATAGGGTTGTGTTGGTACAGGTGTTGTGTGTAAGTACAGGTTTGTGTAGGTACAGGTTTGTGTAGGTACAGGTTTGTGTTGATACAGGTGTGTGTAGGTACAGGTTTGTGTTGGTACAGGTGATGTGTGTAAGTACAGGTTTGTGTAGGAACAGGTTTGTGTAGGTACAGGTGTGTGTAGGCACAGGTATGTGTAGGTACATGTTTGTGTAGGTAGAGGTCTGTGTAGGTACAGGTTTGTGTAGGCATAGGTTTGTGTAGGAACAGGTTTGTATTGGTACAGGTTTGTGTAGGAACAGGTACGTGTAGGTACATGTTTTTGTGGGCACAGGTTTGTGTAGGCACAGGTTTGTGTTGGTACAGGTTTGT
>NW_018405172.1:418146-418224 GCF_002113885.1 Mizuhopecten yessoensis
TGTATGTGTAGGAACAGGTGTGTGTAGATACATGTTTGTGTTGGTACAGGTGATGGGTGTAAGTACAGGTTTGTGTTG
>NW_018405172.1:418784-418854 GCF_002113885.1 Mizuhopecten yessoensis
GGTATGTGTAGGAACAGGTGTGTGTAGATACAGGTTTGTGTTGGTACAGGTGATGTGTGTAAGTACAGGT
>NW_018405172.1:426989-428276 GCF_002113885.1 Mizuhopecten yessoensis
TGTACAGGTTTGTGTAGGTACAGGTTTATGTATGTACAGGTGTGTGTAGATACAGGTTTGTGTTGGTACAGGTTTGTATAGGTACAGGTTTGTGTAGGTACAGGTTTGTGGAGGTACAGGTTTGTGTAGGTACAGGTGTGTGTTGGCACAGGTTTGTGTTGGTACAGGTTTGTGTAGGCACAGGTTTGTGTTGGTACAGGTTTGTGTAAGTACAGGTTTGTGTAGATACACGTTTGTGTAGGTACATGTGTGTGTAGGGACAGGTTTTTATAGTAACAAGTTTGTGTAGGTACGGGTGTGTGTAAGTACAGATGTGTGTAGGTGTGAGTGTAGGTACAAGTTTGTGTAGGCACACGTTTGTGTATGTACTGGTGTGTGTAAGTACATGTGTGTAAGCACAGGTTTGTGTAGGTACAGGTGTGTGTATGTAAAGGTTTGTGTAGGTGTGGTTGTAGGTACAGGTGTGTGTAGATACAGGTTTGTGAAGGTACAGGTTTATGTAGGTAAAGATTTGTGTAGGTACATGTGTGTATAGGTAAAGGTGTGTGTAGGTACTGGTGTGTGTAGGTACAGGTTTGTGTTGATACAGGTATGTGTAGGTACAGGTCTGTGTAGGTACCGGTTTGTGTTGATACAGGTTTGTGTTGATACAGGTGTGTGTTGATACAGGTGTGTGTAGGTACAGGTCCGTGTAGATACAGGTTTGTGTAGGTACAGGTGTATGTAGGTACAGGTTTGTGTTGGTACAGGTTTGTGTAGGTACAGGTTGGTGTAGGTACAGGTTTGTGTTGATACAGGTGTGTGTAGGTACAGGTTTGTGTTGGTACAGGTGATGTGTGTAAGTACAGGTTTGTGTAGGAACAGGTTTGTGTAGGTACAGGTATGTGTAGGTACAGGTTTGTGTAGGTACAGGTTTGTGTTGGTACAGGTTTGTGTAGGTACAGGTTTGTGTATGTACAGGTTTGTATTGATACAGGTGTGTGTAGGTACAGGTTTGTGTTGGTGCAGGTGATGTGTGTAAGTACAGGTTTGTGTAGGAACAGGTTTGTGTAGGTACAGATGTGTGTAGGCACAGGTATGTGTAGGTACATGTTTGTGTAGGCACAGGTTTGTGTAGGTACAGGTTTTTGTAGGTACAGGTTTGGGTAGATACAGGTTTGTGTAGGAACAGGTTTGTATTGGTACAGGTTTGTGTAGGAACAGGTATGTGTAGGTACAGGTTTGTGTAGGCACAGGTTTGTGTAGGCACAGGTTTGTGTTGGTACAGGTTTGTGTAGGTACAGGTTT
>NW_018405172.1:430984-446448 GCF_002113885.1 Mizuhopecten yessoensis
TGTGTGTAGGTACAGGTTTGTGTAGGTACAGGTGTGTGTAGGTACAGGTTTGTGTAGGTACAGGTGTGTGTAGGTACAGGTTTGTGTAGGTGTTGGTGTAGGTAGAGGTGTGTGTAGGTACAGGTTTGTGTAGGTGTGGGTGTAGGTACAGGTTAATGTAGGCACAGGTTTTGTTGGTACAGGTTTGTGTTGATACAGGTGATGTGTGTAAGTACAGGTCTGTGTAGGTACAGGTTTGTGTTGGTACAGGTGATGTGTGTAAGTACAGGTTTGTGTTGGTACAGGTTTGTGTTGGTACAGGTTTGTGTTGGTACAGGTTTGTGTAAGTACAGGTTTGTGTAGGTACAGGTTTGTGTAGGTACAGGTTTGTATTGGTACAGGTTTGTGTAGGTACAGGTGTATGTATGTAAAGGTTTGTGTTGGTACAGGTTTGTGTAGGTACAGGTGTGTGTACGTACAGGTTTGTGTAGGTACAGGTGTGTGTAGGTACAGGTGTGTGTGGGTACAGGTTTGTGTTGATACAGGTGTGTGTAGGTACAGGTCTGTGTAGGTACAGGTTTTTGTTGGTACAGGTTTGTGTTGATACATGTATGTGTATGTACAGGTCCAAGTAGGTATAGATTTTTGTTGGTACAGGTGATGTGTGTAAGTACAGGTTTGTGTAGGAACATGTTTGTGTAGGTAGAGGGGTGTGTAGGCACAGGTTAGTGTTGGTACAGGTTTGTGTAGGTACAGGTTTGTGTAGGCACAGGTTTGTGTAGGTGTCTGTGCGTAGGTACAGGTTTATGTAGGTACAGGTTTGTGTTGGTAAAGGTTTGTGTTGGTACAGGTTTTGGTAGGTACAGGTTTGTTTCGATACAGGTTTGTGTAGGTTCAGGTGTGTGTAGGGACAGGTTTGTGTAGTTACATGTTTGTGTAGGTACAGGGGTGTAAGTACAGATATGTGTAGGTACAGGTTTGTCTAGGTACAGGTGTGTGTAGGTACAGGTTGGGTAGGTACAAGGTTGTGTAGGGACAGGTTTGTGTAGGTACAGGTCTGTGTAGGTACAGGGTTGTGTTGGTACAGGTTTGTGTAGGTTCAGGTGTGTGTAGGGACAGGTTTGTGTAGTTACATGTTTGTGTAGGTACAGGTGTGTGTAGGTACAGGTGTGTGTAGGTACAGGTTGTGTAGGTACAAGTTTGTGTAGGCACAGGTTTGTGTAGGTACAGGTTTGTGTAAGTACAGGTTTGTGTAGGTGTCTGTGTGTAGGTACAGGTTTGTGTATGGACAGGTGTGTGTAGATACAGGTTTGTGGTGGTACGGGTTTGTGTAGGTACAGGTTTGTGTAGGTACAGGTGTGTGTAGGCACAGGTTTGTGTTGGGACAGGTTTGTGTAGGTACAGGTTTGTGTTATTATAGGTTTGTGTAGATACAGGTTTGTGTTGGTACAGGTGAAGTGTGTAAGTACAGGTAGTGTAGGAACATGTTTGTGTAGGTAGAGGTGTGTGTAGGCACAGGTTTGTGTTGGTACATGTTTGTGTAGGTACAGGTTTGTGTAGGCACAGGTTTGTGTAAGTGTCTGTGCGTAGGTACAGGTTGATGTAGGTTCAGGTTTGTGTTGGTAAAGGTTTGTGTAGGTACAGGTTTTGATAGGTACAGGTTTGTGTCGATACAGGTTTGTGTAGGTACAGGTGTGTGTAGGGACAGGTTTGTGTAGGTACAGGTGTGTGTAGGCACAGGTTTGTGTTGGTACATGTTTGTGTAGGTACAGGTTTGTGTAGGCACAGGTTTGTGTAGGTACATGTGTGTGTAGGTACAGGTGTGTGTAGGTACAGGTTTGTGTAGGTGTGAGTGTAGGTACAAGTTTGTGTAGGCACCGGTTTGTGTAGGTACATGTGTGTGTAGGTACAGGTGTGTGTAGGTACAGGTGTGTGTAGGTACAGGTTTGTGTTGATACAGGTGTGTGTAGGTACAGGTCTGTGTAGGTACAGGGTTGTGTTGTTACAGGTTTGTGTTGATACAGATATGTGTATGTACTGGTCCGTGTAGGTACAGGTTTTTGTTGTTACAGGTGATGTGTGTAAGTACAGGTTTATGTTGGTACAGGTTTGTGTAGGTACAGGTTTGTGTAAGTACAGGTTTGGGTAGGTACAGGTTTGTGTTGGTACAGGTGATGTGTGTAAGTACAGGTTTGTGTAGGAACAGGTTTGTGTAGGTACAGGTGTGTGTGGGTATAGGTTTGTGTAGGTACATGTTTCTGTTGATACAGGTATGTGTATGTACATGTTTGTGTTGGTACAGGTGATGTGTGTAAGTACAGGTTTTTGTAGGAACAGGTTTGTGTAGGTACAGGTGTGTGTAGGCACAGGTGTGTGTAGGTACAGGTTTGTGTAGTTACAGGTTTGTGTTGGTACATGTTTGTGCAGGAACATGTTTGTGTAGGTAGATGTTTGTGTAGGTACAGGTGTGTAAGTACAGATGTGTGTAGGTACAGGTTTGTTTAGGTAAAGGTGTGTGTAGGTACAGGTTTGTGTAGGTGTGAGTGTAGGTACAAGTTTGTGTAGGCACAGGTGTGTGTATGTACAGGTGTGTGTAGGTACAGGTGTGTGTAGGTACATGTTTGTGTTGATACAGGTGTGTGTAGGTACAGGTTTGTGTTGGTACAAGTGATGTGTCTAAGTAAAGGTTTGTGTAGGAACAGGTTTGTGTAGGTACAGGTGTGTGTAGGTACGGTACAGGTTTGTGTAGGTACAGGTTTGTGTTGGTACAAGTGATGTGTGTAAGTAAAGGTTTGTGTAGGAACAGGTTTGTGTAGGTACAGGTGTGTTTAGGTACAGGTTTGTGTAGGTACATGTTTCTGTTGATACATGTGTGTGTAGGTACATGTTTGTGTTGGTACAGGTGATGTGTGTACGTACAGGTTTTTGTAGGACAGGTTTGTGTAGGTACAGGTGTGTGTAGGCACAGGTATGTGTAGGTAGAGGTTTGTGTAGTTACAGGTTTGTGTTGGTGCAGGTTTGTGTTGGTACAGGTGATGTATGTAAGTACAGGTTTGTGTAGTTACATGTTTGTGTAGGTACAGGTGTGTGTAAGTGTAGGCACAGGTATGTGTAGGTACAGGTTTGTGTAGTTACAGGTTTGTGGAGGCACAGGTTTGTGTAGGTGTCTGTGTGTAGGTACAGGTTTATGTAGGTACAGGTTGGGATTGGTAAAGGTTTGTGTAGGTACAGGTTTTTGTAGGTACAGGTTTGTGTAGATACAGGTTTGTGTAGGTACAGGTGTGTTTAGGGACAGGTTTGTGTAGTTACATGTTTGTGTAGGTACAGGTGTGTAATTACATATGTGTGTAGGTACAGGTTTGTGTAGGTGTGAGTGTAGGTACACGTTTGTGTAGGCACAGGTTTGTGTAGGTACAGGTGTGTGTAGGTACAGGTGTGTGTAGGTACAGGTTTGTGTTGATACAGGTGTGTGTAGATACAGGTCTGTGTAGGTACCGGGTTGTGTTGTTACAGGTTTGTGTTGATACAGATATGTGTAGGTATAGGTCCGTATAGGTACAGGTTTTTGTTGGTACATGTGATGGGTGTAAGTACAGGTGTGTGTAGGTACAGGTTTGTGTTGGTACAGGTGATGTGTGTAAGTATAGGTTTTTGTAGGAACAGGCTTGTGTAGGTACAGGTGTGTGTAGGCACAGGTGTGTGTAGGTACAGGTTTGTGTAGTTACAGGTTTGTGTGGGTACATGTTTGTGTAGGAACATGTTTGTGTAGGTAGATGTTTGTGTAGGTACAGGTGTGTAAGTAGAGATGTGTGTAAGTACAGGTTTGTGTTGGTACAGGGTTGTGTAGGTACAGGTTTGTGTTGGTACAAGTGATGTGTGTTAGTACAGGTTTGTGAAGGAACAGGTTTGTATAGGTACAGGTGTGTGTAGGTACAGGTTTGTGTAGTTACAGGTTTGTGTGGGTACATGTTTGTGTAGGAGCATGTTTGTGTAGGTAGATGTTTGTGTAGGTACAGGTGTGTAAGTACAGATGTGTGTTGGTACAGGTTTGTGTAGGTACAGGTTTGTGTAGGTACAGGTTTGTGTTGGTACAAGTGATGTGTGTTAGTACAGGTTTGTGTAGGAACAGGTTTGTATAGGTACAGGTGTGTGTAGGTACAGGTTTGTGTAGGTACATGTTTCTGTTGATACAGGTGTGTGTAGGTACATGTTTGCGTTGGTACAGGTGATGTGTGTAAGTACAGGTTTTTGTAGGAACAGGTTTGTGTAAGTACAGGTGTGTGTAGGCACAGGTATGTGTAGGTACAGGTTTGGGTAGTTACAGGTTTGTGTTGGTACAGGTTTGTGTTGGGACAGGTGATGTATGTAAGTACAGGTTTGTGTAGGAACATGTTTGTGTAGGTAGAGGTGTGTGTAGGCACAGGTTTGTGTTGGTACAGGTTTGTGTAGTTACAGGTTTGTGAAGGCACAGGTTTGTGTAGGTGTCTGTGTGTAGGTACAGGTTTATGTAGGTACAGGTTGGTATTAGTAAAGGTTTGTGTAAGTACAGGTTTTTGTAGGTACAGGTTTGAGTAGATACAGGTTTGTGTAGGTACAGGTGTGTTTAGGGACAGGTTTGTGTAGTTACATGTTTGTGTAGGTACAGGTGTGTAAGTACAGATGTGTGTAGGTACAGGTTTGTGTAGGTGTGAGTGTAGGTACACGTTTGTGTAGGCACAGGTTAGTGTAGGTACAGGTATGTGTAGGTACAGGTGTGTGTAGGTACAGGTTTGTGTTGATACAGGTGTGTGTAGGTACAGGTCTGTGTAGGTACCGGGTTGTGTCGTTACAGGTTTGTGTTGATACAGATATGTGTAGGTATAGGTCCGTATAGGTACAGGTTTTTGTTGGTACATGTGATGGGTGTAAGTACAGGTGTGTGTAGGTACAGGTTTGTGTTGATACCGGTGTGTGTAGGTACAGGTCTGTGTAGGTACAGGGTTGTGTTGGTACAGGTTTGTGTAGGCACAGGTTTGTGTAGGGGTCTGTGTGTAGGTATAGGTTTATGTAGGTACAGGTTTGTGTAGTTACAAGTTTTGTGTAGGTATAGGTCCGTATAGGTACAGGTTTTTGTTGGTACATGTGATGGGTGTAAGTACAGGTGTGTGTAGGTACAGGTTTGTGTAGGTACAGGGTTGTGTTGTTACAGGTTTGTGTTGATACAGATATGTGTATGTACTGGTCCGTGTAGGTACAGGTTTTTGTTGGTACAGGTGCTGTGTGTAAGTACAGGTTTGTGTTGGTACAGGTTTGTGTAGGTACAGGTGTGTGTACGTACAGGTTTGTGTAGGTACAGGGTGTAGGTACATATTTTTGTTGGTACAGGTGATGTGTGTAAGTACAGGTTTATGTAGTTACAGGTTTGTGTTGGTAAAGGTTTGTGTAGGTACAGGATTTTTTAGGTACAGGTTTGTGTAGATACAGGTTTGTGTAGGTACAGGTGTGTAGGTACAGGTTTGTGTAGCTACAGGTTTGTGTTGGTACAGGTTTGTGTTGGTACAGGATACAGATATGTGTAGGTATAGGTCCGTATAGGTACAGGTTTTTGTTGGTACATGTGATGGGTGTAAGTACAGGTGTGTGTAGGTACAGGTTTGTGTAGGTACATGTTGTTACAGGTTTGTGTTGATACAGATATGTGTAGGTATAGGTCCGTATAGGTACAGGTTTTTGTTGGTACATGTGATGGGTGTAAGTACAGGTGTGTGTAGGTACAGGTTTGTGTAGGTACATGTTGTTACAGGTTTGTGTTGATACAGATATGTGTAGGTATAGGTCCGTATAGGTACAGGTTTTTGTTGGTACATGTGATGGGTGTAAGTACAGGTGTGTGTAGGTACAGGTTTGTGTTGATACAGGTGTGTGTAGGTACAGGTTTGTGTAGGTACAGGTTTCTGTTGATACAGGTGTGTGTAGGTACATATTTTTGTTGGTACAGGTGATGTGTGTAAGTACAGGTTTGTGTAGGAACAGGTGTGTGTAGGTACAGGTATGTGTAGGCACAGGTATGTGTAGGTACAGGTTTGTGTAGTTACAAGTTTGTGTTGGTACAGGTTTGTGTTGGTACAGGTGATGTGTGTAAGTACAGGTTTGTGTAGGAACATGTTTGTGTAGATAGAGGTGTGTGTAGGCACAGGTTTGTGGAGGTGTCTGTGCGTAGGTACATGTTTATGTAGGTACAGGTTTGTGTTGGTAAAGGTTTGTGTAGGTACAGCTTTTTGTAGGTACAGGTTTGTGTAGATACAGGTTTGTGTAGGTACAGGTGTGTGTAGGGACATGTTTGTGTAGGGACATGTTTGTGTAGTTACATGTTTGTGTAGGTACAGGTGTGTGTAGGTACAGATGTGTGTAGGTACAGGTTTGTGTTGGTATGGTTGTAGGTACAGGTGTGTGTAGATACAGGTTTGTGAAGGTACAGGTTTATGTAGGTAAAGATTTGCGTAGGTAAATGTGTGTGTAGGTACAGGTTTGTGTAGGTACAGGTGTGTGTAGGTACAGGTTTGTGTTGGTACAGGTTTGTGTAGGAACAGGTATGTGTAGGTACAGGTTTGTGTAGGCACAGGTTTGTGTAGGTACATGTTTTTGTGTAGGCACGTTTGTGTAGGTACCGGTTTTTTCTAGGTACAGGTTTGTGTAGATACAGGTTTGTGTAGGAACAGGTTTGTGTAGGCACAGGTTCGTGTAGGTGTCTGTGTGTAGGTATAGGTTTATGTAGGTACAGGGTTGTGTTGGTGGTTTGTGTAGGCACATGTTTGTGTAGGTGTCTGTGTGAACATGTTTGTGTAGGTAGAGGTGTGTGTAGGCACAGGTATGTGTAGGTTCATGTTTGTGTAGGCACAGGGTTGTGTAGGCACATGTTTGTGTCGGTACAGGTTTGTGTAGGTACAGGTTTGTGTTGGTAAAGGTTTGTGTAGGTACAGGTTTTTTTAAGGTACAGGTTTGTGTAGATACAGGTTTGTGTAGGTACAGCTTTGTGTAGGCACAGGTTTGTGTAGGCACATGTTTGTGTCGGTACAGGTTTGTGTAGGTACAGGTTTGTGTAGGCACAGGTTTGTGTAGGTGTCTGTGTGTAGGTACAGGTTTATGTAGGTATAGGTTTGTGTTGGTAAAGGTTTGTGTAGGTACAGGATTTTTTAGGTACAGGTTTGTGTAGATACAGGTTTGTGTAGGTACAGGTGTGGGTAGGGAGAGGTTTGTGTAGTTACATGTTTGTGTAGGTACAGGTGTGTAAGTACAGAAGTGTGTAGGTACAGGTTTGTGTAGATACAGGTTTGTGTAGGAACAGGTTTGTATTGGTACAGGTTTGTGTAGGAACAGGTATGTGTAGGTACAGGTTTTTGTTGGTACAGGTGATGTGTGTAAGTACAGGTTTGTGTTGGTACAGGTTTGTGTAGGTACAGGTAGGAACAGGTTTGTATTGGTACAGGTTTGTGTAGGAACAGGTATGTGTAGGTACAGGTTTTTGTTGGTACAGGTGATGTGTGTAAGTACAGGTTTGTGTTGGTACAGGTTTGTGTAGGCACAGGTTTGTGTATGTATAGGTGTGTGTAGGTACAGGTGTGTGTAGGTACAGACAGGTTTGTGTTGATACAGGTGTGTGTAGGTACAGGTCTGTGTAGGTACAGGGTTGTGTTGTTACAGGTTTGTGTTGATATAGATATGTGTGGATACAGGTCCGTATAGGTACAGGTTTTTGTTGTTACATGTGATGTGTGTAAGTACAGGTGTGTGTAGGTACAGGCTTGTGTTGGTACAGGTGATGTGTGTAAGTACAGGTGTGTGTAGGCACAGGTTTGTGTAGGTATAGGTGTGTGTAGGTACAGGTGTGTGTAGGTACAGACAGGTTTGTGTTGATACAGGTGTGTGTAGGTACAGGTTTGTGTTGGTACAGGTGATGTGTGTAAGTACAGGTGTGTGTAGGGACAGGTTTGTGTTGGTACAGTTTTGTGTAGGCACAGGTTTGTGTAGGTATAGGTGTGTGTAGGTACAGGTGTGTGTAGGTACAGGTTTGTGTTGATACAGGTGGTACAGGTGTGTGTAGGTACAGGTTTGTGTAGGTACATGTTTCTGTCGATACAGGTGTTTGTAGGTACATGTTTGTGTTGGTACAGGTGATGTGTGTAAGTACAGGTGTGTGTAGGGACAGGTTTGTGTTGGTACAGGTTTGTGTAGGCACAGGTTTGTGTAGGTATAGGTGTGTGTAGGTACAGGTGTGTGTAGGTACAGGTTTGTGTTGATACAGGTGTGTGCAGGTACAGGTTTGTGTAGGTACAGGGTTGTGTTGTTACAGGTTTGTGTTGATACAGATATGTGTAGGTACAGGTCCGTGTAGGTACAGGTATTTGTTGGTACAGGTGATATGTGTAAGTACAGGTTTGTGTTGGTACAGGTTTGTGTAGGTACAGGTTTGTGTAAGTACAGGTTTGTGAAGGTACAGATTTGTGTATGTACAGGTGTGTGTAGATACAGGTTTGTGTTGGTACAGGTTTGTGGAGGTACAGGTTTGTGTAGGTACAGGTTTGTGTAAGTACAGGTTTGTGAAGGTACAGGTTTGTGTATGTACAGGTGTGTGTAGGTACAGGTTTGTGTTGGTACAGGTTTGTGTAGGTACAGGTTTGTGTAGGTACAGGTTTGTGTTGATACAAGTGTGTGTAGGTACAGGTCTGTGTATGTACAGGTGTGTGTAGGCACAGGTTTGTGTTGGTACATAATTGTGTAAGTACAGGTTTGTGTAGATACAGGTTTGTGTAGGTACAGGTGTGTGTAGGGACAGGTGTGTGTAGGTACAGTTTTGTATTAATACAGGTGTGTGTAGGTACAGGACTTTGTAGGTATCGGTTTGTGTTGGTACAGGCTTGTGTTGATACAGGTGTGTGTAGGTACAGGTCCGGGTAGGTACAGGTTTGTGTAGGTGTCTGTGCGTAGGTACAAGTTTATGTAGGTACAGGTTTGTGTTGGTAAAGGTTTGTGTAGGTACAGGTTTTTTTAAGGTACAGGTTTGTGTAGATACAGGTTTGTGTAGGTACAGGTGTGTGTAGGTACTGGTTTGTGTTGGTACAGGTTTGTGTAGGTACAGGTTTGTGTAGGTACAGGTGTGTGTAGGTACAGGTGTGTGTAGGTACAGTTTTGTATTAATACAGGTGTGTGTAGGTACAGGTCTTTGTAGGTATCGGTTTGTGTTGGTACAGGTTTGTGTTGATACAGGTGTGTGTAGGTACAGGTCCGTGCAGGTACAGGTTTGTGTAGGTACAGGTGTGTGTAGGTACTGGTTTGTGTTGGTACAGGTTTGTGTAGGTACAGGTTTGTGTAGGTACAGGTATGTGTAGGTACAGGTTTGTGTAGGGACAGGTTTGTGTAGGTACAGGTATGTGTAGGTACAGGTTTGTGTAGGGACAGGTTTGTGTAGGTACAGGTTTGTGTAGGTACAGGGTTGTGTATGTACAGGTTTGTATTGATACAGGTGTGTGGAGGTACAGGGTTGTGTTGATGCAGGTGATGTGTGTAAGTACAGGTTTGTGTAGGAACAAGTTTGTGTAGGTACAGATGTGTGTAGGCACAGGTTTGTGTTGGTACAGGTTTTTGTAGGTACAGGTTTGTGTAGATACAGGTTTGTGTAGGAACAGGTTTGTATTGGTACAGGTTTGTGTAGAAACAGGTATGTGTAGGTACAGGTTTGTGTAGGTGTGAGTATAGGTACAAGTTTGTGTAGGCACAGGTTTGTGGAGGTACAGGAGGGTGTAGGTACATGTGAGTAAGCACAGATGTGTGTAGGTACCGGTTTGTGTTGGTACAGGTGTGTGTAGGTAAAGGTTTGTGTAGGTACAGGTGTGTGTAGGTACAGGTTTGTGTAGGTGTTGGTGTAGGTACAGGTGTGTGTAGATACAAGTTTGTGTAGGTGTGGGTGTAGGTACAGGTTAATGTAGGCACGGTTTGTGTAGGTACAGGTTTGTGTATGTACAGGTTTGTATTGATACAGGTGTGTGTAGGTACAGGTTTTGGTAGGTACAGGTTTCTGTAGATACAGGTGTGGGTAGGTACAGGGTGTAGGTACAGGTGTGTGTAGATACAAGTTTGTGTAGGTGTGGGGGTAGGTAAAGGTTAATGTAGGCACAGGTTTTGTTGGTACAGGTTTGTGTTGATACAGGTGTGTGTATGTACAGGTTTGTGTTGGTACAGGTGATGTGTGTAAGTACAGGTTTGTGTAGGTACAGGTTTTTTTAGGTACAGGTTTGTGTAGATACAGGTTTGTGTAGGAACAGCTTTGTGAAGGCACAGGTTTGTGTAGGCACAGGTTTGTGTTGGTACAGGTTTGTGTAGGTACAGGTTTGTGTAGGCACAGGTTTGTGTAGGTGTCTGTGTGTAGGTACATGTTTATGTAGGTACAGGTTTATGTTGGTAAAGGTTTGTGTAGGTACAGGTTTTTTTAAGGTACAGGTTTGTGTAGATACAGGTTTGTGTAGGTACAGGTGTGAGTAGGGAGAGGTTTGTGTAGTTACATGTTTGTGTAGGTACAGGTGTATAAGTACAGATGTGTGTAGGTACAGGTTTGTGTAAGTACAGGTGTGTGTAGGTACAGGTTTGTGTTGGTACAGGTGATGTGTGTAAGTACAGGTTTGTGTAGGAACAGGTTTGTATTGGTACAAGTTTGTGTAGGAACAGGTATGTGTAGGTACAGGTTTGTGTAGGCACAGGTTTGTGTAGGTGTCTGTGTATAGGTACAGTTTTATGTAGGTGCAGGTTTGTGTTGGTAAAGGTTTGTGTAGGTACAGGTTTTTTTAGGTACAGGTTTGTGTACATACAGGTTTGTGTAGGTACAGGTGTGTGTAGGGACATGTGAGTAAGTACAGGTCTGTGTAGGTACAGGTTTGTGTTGGTACAGGGGATGTGTGTAAGTACAGGTTTGTGTAGGAACAGGGTTGTGTAGGTACAGGTGTGTGTAGGTACATGTGAGTAAGTACAGGTCTGTGTAGGTACAGGTTTGTGTTGGTACAGGTGATGTGTGTAAGTACAGGTTTGTGTTGGTACAGGTTTGTGTAGGGACAGGTTTGTGTAGGCACAGGTTTGTGTAGGGGTCTGTGTATAGGTACAGTTTTATGTAGGTGCAGGTTTGTGTTGGTAAAGGTTTGTGTAGGTACAGGTTTGTGTAGGTACAGGTGTGTGTAGGTACAGGTTTGTGTAGGAACAGGTTTGTGTAGGTACAGGTGTGTGTAGGTACATGTGAGTAAGTACAGGTCTGTGTAGGTACAGGTTTGTGTTGGTACAGGTGATGTGTGTAAGTACAGGTTTGTGTTGGTACAGGTTTGTGTTGGTACAGGTTTGTGTTGATACAGGTTTGTGTAAGTACAGGTTTGTGTATGTACAGGTTTGTGTAGGTACAGGTTTGTGTAGGTACAAGGTTGTATTGGTACAGGTTTGTGTAGGTACAGGTGTATGTAGGTAAAGGGTTGTGTTGGTACAGGTTGGTGTTGATACAGGTATGTGTAGGTACAGGTGTGTTTAGGGACAGGATTTTGTAGTTACATGTTTGTGTAGGTACAGGTAGGTACAGGTTTGTGTAGGTACAGGATTTGGTAGGTACAGGTTTCTGTAGATAGAGGTGTGTGTAGGTACAGGTGTTTGTGGGTACAGGTTTGTGTTGGTCAAGGTTTGTGTAGGTACAGGTGTGTGGACGTACAGGTTTATGTAGGGACCGGTGTGTGTAGGTACAGGGGTGTTTAGGGACAGGTTTTTGTAGTTACATGTTTGTGTAGGTACAGCAGGTGTGTGTATGTACAGGTTTGTGTAGGGACAGGTTTTGGTAGGTACAGGTTTCTGTAGATAGAGGTGTGTGTAGGTACAGGTGTTTGTGGGTACAGGTTTGTGTTGATACCGGGTTGTGTAAGTACAGGTTTGTGTATGTACAAGGTTGTATTGGTACAGGGTTGTGTAGGTACAGGGTTGTGTAGGCACAGGTTTGTGGAGGTACAGGTCTGTGTAGGTACAAGGTTGTATTGGTACAGGGTTGTGTAGGTACAAGGTTGTATTGGTACAGGTTTGTGTTGATACAGATATGTGTGGGTACAGGTCCGTATAGGTGTTTATGTAGGTAAAGATTTGTGTAGGTACATGTGTGTGTAGGTACAGGTGTGTGTGAGTACAGGATTGTGTAGGTACAGGTTTGTGTAAGAGGTGTGTGTAGGCACAGGTTTGTGTTGGTACAGGATTGTGTAGGTACAGGTTTGTGTAGGCACAGGTTTGTGTAAGTGTCTATGCGTAGGTACAGGTTTATGTAGGTACAGGTTTGTGTTGGTAAAGGTTTGTGTAGGTACAGGTTTTGGTAGGTACAGGTTTCTGTAGATACAGGTGTGTGTAGGTACAGGTGTGTTTAGGGACAGGTTTTTGTAGTTACATGTTTGTGTAGGTACAGGTGTGTAAGTACAGATGTGTGTAGGTACAGGTTAGTGTAGGTACAGGTGTGTGTAGGTACAGGTTTGTGTAGGTGTGAGTGTAGGTACAAGTTTGTGTAGGCACAGGTTTGTGTAGGTACAGGTCTGTGTAGGTACAGGGTTGTGTTGGTACAGGTTGGTGTTGATACAGGTATGTGTAGGTACAGGTCCAAGTAGGTATAGGTTTTTGTTGGTACAGGTGATGTGTGTAAGTACAGGATGGTGTTGGTACAGGTTTGTGTAGGTACAGGTTTGTGTAAGTACAGGTTTGTGTAGGTACAGGTTTGTGTATGGACAGGTGTGTCTAGATACAGGTTTGTGTTGGTACAGGTTTGTGTAAGTACAGGTTTGTGTAGGTAGAGGTTTGTGTAGGTACAGGTGCGTGTAGGCACAGGTTTGTGTTGGTACAGGTTTGTGTAGGTACAGGTTTTTGTTATTACAGGTTTGTGAAGATACAGGTTTGTGTTGGTACAGGTGATGTGTGTAAGTACAGGTTTGTGTAGGAACATGTTTGTGTAGGTAGAGGTGTGTGTAGGCACAGGTTTGTGTTGGTACAGGTTTGTGAAGGTACAGGTTTGTGTAGGCACAGGTGTGTGTAGATACAGGTTTGTGTTGGTACAGGTTTGTGTAGGGACAGGGTTGTGTAGGTACATGTTTGTGTTGATACAAGTGTGTGTAGGTACAGGTATGTGTATGTACAGGTGTGTGTAGGCACAGGTTTGTGTTGGTACAGGTTTGTGTAGGTACAGGTTTGTGTAGGTACATGTTTGTGTTGATACAAGTGTGTGTAGGTACAGGTATGTGTATGTACAGGTGTGTGTAGGCACAGGTTTGTGTTGGTACAGGTTTGTGAAGGTACAGGTTTGTGTAGGGGTGGTTGTAGGTAGAGGCGGGAGTAGATACAGGGTTGTGAAGGGACAGGGTTATGTAGGTAAAGATTTGTGTAGGTATATGTGTGTGTAGGTACAGGTTTGTGCATGTACAGGTGTGTGTAGGTACTGTACCAGGTTTGTGTGGGCACAGGACTGTGTAGGTGTCTGTGCGTAGGCACAGGTTGATGTAGGTACAGGTTTGTGTGGGTACATGTTTGTGTTGATACCAGTGGGTGTAGGTACAGGTATGTGTATGTGCAGGTGTGTGTAGGCACAGGTATGTGTATGTACAGGCAGGTCTGTGTAGGTACAGGTTTGTGTAGGTAAAGATTTGTGTAGGTACATGTGTGTGTAGGTACAGGTTTGGGTAGGTACAGGTGTGTATAGGTACAGGTTTGTGTTGATACAGGTGTGTGTAGGTACAGGTCTGTGTATGTACCAGGTTTGTGTGGGCACAGGATTGTGTAGGTGTCTGTGCGTAGGCACAGGTTTATGTAGGTACAGGTTTGTGTTGGTAAAGGTTTGTGTAGGTACAGGTTTTGATAGGTACAGGTTTGTGTAGATACAGGTTTGTGTAGGTACAGGTGTGTGTAGGGACAGTTTTGTGTAGTTACATGTTTGTGTATGTACAGGTGTGTAAGTACAGATGTGTGTAGGTACAGGTTTGTGTAGGTACAGGTGTGTGTAGGGACAGTTTTGTGTAGGTACATGTTTGTGTATGTACAGGTGTGTAAGTACAGATGTGTGTAGGTACAGGTTTGTGTAAGTACAGGTTTGTGTAGGTACAGGTTTGTGTATGTACAGGGGTGTGTAGATTCAGGTTTGCGTTGGTACAGGTTTGTGTATGTACAGGTTTGTGTAGGTACAGGTTTGTGTTGGTACAGGTTTGTGTAGGGACAGGTTTGTGTAGGCACAGGTTTGTGTATGTACCGGTGTGTGTAGATACAGGTTTGTGTTGATACAGGTGTGTGTAGGTACAGGTCCGTGTAGGTACAGGTTTGTGGAGGTACAGGTTTGTGTATGTACAGGTGTGTGTAGGTTCAGGTTTGCGTTGGTACAGGTTTGTGTAGGTACAGTTTTGTGTAGGTACAGGTTTGTGTAGGCACAGGTTTGTGTATGTTCAGGTGTGTGTAGATACAGGTTTGTGTTGATACAGGTGTGTGTAGGTACAGGTCCGTGTAGGTACAGGTTTGTGGAGGTACAGGTTTGTGTATGTACAGGTGTGTGTAGATACAGGTTTGTGTTGATACAGGTGTGTGTAGGTACAGGTCCGTGTAGGTACAGGTTTGTGTAGGTACAGGTTTGTGTAAGTACAGGTTTGTGTAGGTACAGGTTTGTGTATGTACAGGTGTGTGTAGATTCAGGTTTGCGTTGGTACAGGTTTGTGTAGGTACAGGTTTGTGTAGGTACAGGATTGTGTAGGCACAGGTTTGTGTATGTACAGGGGTGTGTAGATTCAGGTTTGCGTTGGTACAGGTTTGAGTAGGGACAGGTTTGTGTAGGTACAGGTTTGTGTATCCACAGGTTTGTGTTGGTACAGGTCTGTGTAGGTACAGGTTTGTGTTGGTACAGGTTTGTGTAGGTACAGGTTTGTGTAGCCACAGGTTTGTGTTGGTACAGGTCTGTGTAGGTACAGGTTTGTGTAGGAACAGGTTTGTGTTGAAACAGGTTTGTGTAAGTACAGGTTTGTGTAGATACAGGTTTGTGTAGGTACAGGTGTGTGTGGGGACAGTTTTGTATAGTAACAAGTTTGTGTAGGTACAGGTGTGTGTAAGTACAGATGTGTGTAGGTGTGATTGTAGGTACAAGTTTGTGTAGGCACACGTTTGTGTATGTACAGGTGTGTGTAGGTACATGTGTGTAAGCACAGGTGTGTGTAGGTACAGGTTTGTGTAGGTACATGTATGTGTAGGTACAGGTTTGTGTAGGTGTGGTTGTAGGTACAGGTGTGTGTAGATACAGGTTTGTGAAGGTACAGGTTTATGTAGGTAAAGATTTGTGTAGGTATATGTGTGTGTAGGTACAGGTTTGTGTAGGTACAGGTGTGTGTAGGTACAGGTGTGTGTAGGTATAGGTTTGTGTTGATACAGGTCTGTGTAGGTAAAGGTCTGTGTAGGTACCGGTTTGTGTTGGTACAGGTTTGTGTAGG
>NW_018405172.1:450032-450357 GCF_002113885.1 Mizuhopecten yessoensis
AGTGTAGGTACAGGTTTGTGTTGATACAGGTCTGTGTAGGTACAGGTCTGTGTAGCTACAGGGTTGTGTTGTTACAGGTTTGTGTTGAAACAGATATGTGTAGGTACAGGTCCGTATAGGTACAGGTTTTTGTTGGTACATGTGATGTGTGTAAGTACAGGTTTGTGTTGGTACAGGTTTGTGTAGGTACAGGTGATGTGTGTAAGTACAGGTTTGTGTAGGCACAGGTTTGTGTATGCACAGGTGTGTGTAGATACAGGTTTGTGTTGATACAGGTGTATGTAGGTACAGGTCCGTGTAGGTACAGGTTTGTGTAGGTACAGGT
>NW_018405173.1:0-157 GCF_002113885.1 Mizuhopecten yessoensis
TACATCAGTGTGGTACCTACAGTCACAGTGGTGGAAGGGTGATGGCCACTGATGTCACAGGAACTGTAATATATACATATTATGTCAATGACACACCAGTGTGATACCTACAGTCACAGTGTGTGTGTGTGTGTGTGTGTGTGGGGGGGGGGGGGGC
>NW_018405173.1:4366-4501 GCF_002113885.1 Mizuhopecten yessoensis
TCACTGATGTCACAGGAACTATAATATATACATATAATGTTAATGACACATCAGTGTGATACCTACAGTCACAGTGGTGAAGGGGGTGATGGCCACTGATGTCACAGGAACTGTAATATATACATATAATGTTAA
>NW_018405174.1:0-157 GCF_002113885.1 Mizuhopecten yessoensis
TGGATGTTGAGGTGGGATGGTTAATGTGGCTGGATGGTGAGGTACAGTTTATGACTACGGCTTGTTCGTGAGATGGGGCTGATGGCGTTTGCTTTGAAGAAAGGGGGAGCTGGTGACTTTGGCTGGATGGTGAACTGGGACTGATGGTTTTGGCTTT
>NW_018405174.1:8870-9021 GCF_002113885.1 Mizuhopecten yessoensis
GGTGGGGAGGTTGTGCTGATGACTGTCGCTGGGTGCGAGGGGGGGGGCGGCTAGTGACTGTCGCTGGGTGGGCAGGTGGGATTGGTGACTGTCGCTGGATGGAGAGATGGGGCTGTTGACTGTCGCTGGGTAGGGAGATGGGGTTGGTAAC
>NW_018405175.1:0-157 GCF_002113885.1 Mizuhopecten yessoensis
ATCCAGCCTCTGTCTTTTTTAGACCAGCCTTACGGTCACCAATGTAATAGATCTGATCAAATAAGGTTTCCAGTCAGTCTTACCGTCAGATGTCGCGAGCTTAACCTTCCTGGGGTTTTTTTTCTTGTCTCACACTAGCCCTTCTTGCCCCACAGAT
>NW_018405175.1:1926-2858 GCF_002113885.1 Mizuhopecten yessoensis
CCTCCAATGATTTTGTAATTGACGAATGTAGTCAGTAATTTATGGAAATCATCAAGTTCATTATAAGTATACATCAAGATGGACAATAAACCAGTGAAAAATATCAATATCAGTTCGATTTACCTGCCCAACGATTGAATGATATAACAGCCATGTGCATGTGTAAGTATCTATGAGACCTAGTTTATGCAGTTATCTACATATAATATCACCAACCTTTATAAGATTTCTCAATATTCAAACCTTTTAAAATTTTGGCACCATAACGTGTTTCAGTACCTCTGGTACCCTATACTCGATAATTTTCAAACTGAGATTTCGTTCAAAATATATGTTCACAGTGCTGGCTCAGGATGAGTGTCTATTTCTAACTTAATATAACTCCATGTAAAGGATATCAGTGGCACCTCCTGTATTTGCAACCTTTCTTCAGCTGAACATGAAAAACGAGTAATTTTCTAACTAGACTTTGTCTCCTCGGAAAGTAAAGTTTGAAAGTTTTTCATTATTCCTAATACCAAAAAGCGATTTGTTGTCCAACTACAACTACAACCACAACTAGTATACCAGGTAAACATGGGTTTAAGGTTTCTTCACTTAAATATGTGTATACAATAATATATCTTCATGATACAAATGTTCATGAAACTATATACTTTTGTCGATCACTCAAATACTCTCCGTGACCCGAGGAACTGCTGATCAATCGCTGTGGTCTTATTTTGAGATATAATACATTTAAAGGCCTCATGGACTTTATGTCATCGTACCGCTATTATTAATGATGAAAAAATGTACCTAACTAGACGATTCTCGTGACTTACAACAACATTTCACCAGAAGTTATATCAGTGTCTGTTCAAAAAGTTATATCACCAGGTGGTAGTCGGATGATCTGCTATTGAATACTGTTGTAAAAAGAGAAAAAATAG
>NW_018405175.1:3304-8812 GCF_002113885.1 Mizuhopecten yessoensis
CTGAGATTTCGTTCAAAATATATGTTCACGGTGCTGGCTCAGGATGAGTGTCTATTTCTAACTTAATATAACTCCATGTAAAGGATATCAGTGGCACCTCCTGTATTTGCAACCTTTCTTCAGCTGAACATGAAAAACGAGTAATTTTCTAACTAGACTTTGTCTCCTCGGAAAGTAAAGTTTGAAAGTTTTTCATTATTCCTAATACCAAAAAGCGATTTGTTGTCCAACTACAACTACAACCACAACTAGTATACCAGGTAAACATGGGTTTAAGGTTTCTTCACTTAAATATGTGTATACAATAATATATCTTCATGATACAAATGTTCATGAAACTATATACTTTTGTCGATCACTCAAATACTCTCCGTGACCCGAGGAACTGCTGATCAATCGCTGTGGTCTTATTTTGAGATATAATACATTTAAAGGCCTCATGGACTTTATGTCATCGTACCGCTATTATTAATGATGAAAAAATGTACCTAACTAGACGATTCTCGTGACTTACAACAACATTTCACCAGAAGTTATATCAGTGTCTGTTCAAAAAGTTATATCACCAGGTGGTAGTCGGATGATCTGCTATTGAATACTGTTGTAAAAAGAGAAAAAATAGCTTTGTATTGTGCATAACAAGTACTTGCAAAATTACCAACTTAGGAAGATATGTGGTTTATTCAATTGCATTTAGAAAATTAGTTTAAACGTATATATTAACGTTATATAATAGTTTGTTAATTTGTCATATGATGATAGAGTCTCAAAGATCAAACACGGGAATTGGTTACTATTTCTTTCAAACATAAGATTAAGAAAAAGACTTAGCATGTCAAGCTATAATCATGACGAGGTACACAAAACTCGACATTGTTGCACGCATATATGTTAGGACAACGCAGAGTTAAAATTCAACACATCCATTGATTCGAAAAACAACTTATGTATAGTCATCCTCTAATAGCATCCAATTATAAACATGATATAACCAAATGTTAAAAGTCAGAAATGAATATATCTTGACATGGTATTTGGTGTCATGTCCTTGCCATATGCGTGCACTTGCTTAACTTTAATATCTTCTCAATAGTATCCGAAAACAAAAGAAGAGTAATTAAATGGTAAGGTAGGTTATTTTTCAGATGTTACGGTATGGTCAATTACTGAAATATATTTTGAAAACAAGATTTCTCATTAATTTGAAGACGGGAAATAATGATACCTCAGCAGGTTATTTGACGAGAAACAATTAAGAAGCGAAAAGTCTTGGGAGTCTCAGAGATAAAGATCAGTAATAAATAAATTACCTGTGTTTTTAACGAGCCGGGGGTAATCGCATATACAGGCAGGATGAAAAAGGAAAAGTGTCTTAGAGAATTACACATAATTGATTAGCATGCCACCCTTCCTCATTTTCATGTATTTAACGTGTTTATCTGGGTTTTCCCTAGAAAGTATTACAGAGATCCGATCATCAGTATCTACAATGGCTTCACATTCTCTACCATAAAATATGACCGGAAGTAATAGAGTCTTCCTCTGTCGCAAATCGTTATCAGAATAAAGGAATATATCTCTTACCCCGTACAAAGTGTTGGCACTGTCATAAACTTTGCAGGTATTTAAACTACTCAACAGACTAATATAAGAGTTTCTGGTTGGTTATAGATCTCCTTACTTATACTAGCGTGTCATCACATGTACTAGGGACCTTGTCCAGAACTGCAAGGGATACATGCATATCAAGGAGGCCTTTCAGGAAATCGTCAACGATTTTAATTTGTACGGGCGGGAGCTGGAAAAAATCAAGGCTTTGTCATTGAGGCTCTCAATACCGTTATCCAGCCTCTGTCTTTTTTAGACCAGCCTTACGGTCACCAATGTGATAGATCTGATCAAATAAGGTTTCCAGTCAGTCTTACCGTCAGATGTCGCGAGCTTAACCTTCCTGGGTTTTTTTTCTTGTCTCACACTAGCCCTTCTTGCCCCACAGATATATGGATAATGAACAAAATAACATATAATTACAGAATTGAGGTCTTAAACGCTTGCAAATTATTCTGATAGGTTACACGATAAACGATCCGATCCAATATAATCGTTTTCAGACAAAGTTCGTGCTTGATATAAATTTAGGATTGGTGTATTGACTGTTAATGATACAAGCAAAATGATCCCATACTATTCTATATACATGTGTAAGCATTAGTATGTTATTAGTTTTGTTCAGAAGTGTCTGCTTTACAGGGGGGGCGGTGTCATTAATAATAGAGTTGGATGACTTGAATGTCTTGCATTGAGGCAGACGGTATCCGTCCACTNTCAACCGTTCGTTAAGTTTAGAACAAAGGACATTAAAATCGTCAATTACATGGAACGGACGGTAGCTGAAAAAAATCAAGGCTTTGTCATTGAGGCTCCTGTCTTTTAGACTTGCCATATCGGTCACCGATGAGAGATCTGATCAAATAAGGTTTCCATTCAGTCTTATCGTCAGATGTCGCTAGCTTAACTGTCCTGTCAATTCCATCCCTCACACTAGCCCTTTTGTCCCCACAGTGATATCAATAATGAACAAACTAACATATAATTACAGAACTGGGGCCTTAAACGCTCGCAAACTATCCCAAAATACTACACGATAAACGCTCCGATCCGATATACTATATGTCATACAGTTGTGTAATCGCACAACACACAAATATTACCGTGCGCAAATCGTGCATACATCGTGCGCACACCGGTCACACATTGGCTGCACAGTTAACGATCGATAACCCCGTTGTGCAATAAAACGCGCACATATGAAATTAGATTGGTTGATCGATGTTACGGAATGAAAGCAATAATCCGGAAGGCTTGAGTGAAATAAGGAGGAGCATCTTTATATTTTGCATTTCACTCTTTCTTCAATGCATGATTCACGTTATGAGAATGACTGTAAAAATCTCAATAATGAGATTGTACTTTCAGGTACGGTAAGACTTAATGTACGTAATAAAAGCATAAAGTTGATCTCCGGTAAGACTTCATCGATGATTTGACGGTTACATGTAATAAAGCACTACTGGACCTTACCTGTTACGCTTTGAGTGGAAATTCCACACCTACTTCACGGTTGATAAGTGATACGAAACGTGAACCCGTTACCTGGTAAATGACAGATAAGTGGTACGATTATAACAGGTAACTATAAAGGCTGTTTTGTATACATTTTATCTGCATGGACAGCACGTACATGAGTAAGACCGTATATCTGTACACATGTCGATTAAGATCATTTCAAAACAATGTTAGTACGTGATGTGTTATTTATTGTAAGACAACCATATGAAATTGTCTTAAATATGACATCCTTATATCAGGAAAAATATAAGGTTGAAATACGAACTCGTATTTATTCACCGGCCATTCCTGAAGATAGATAATCCATCGAAGAATCGTGCACAAGGTGCGCACACCCCAATCGTGTAACGTTGCGCCATCCCACAACTGTATCATGTTTACCTTTGACTTAAAGGAGAATAATGCCCGCTGAACAATATTTAAACAAATCATTTGTGGAATGAATCAGTATGCAAAGTGCTTGAATCAAACGGTATGTGGTAAAGTCTTGGGAGTCTCAAAGATAAAGATCAGTAATAAATGAAGTATCTGTGTATTTTAACGAGCTGGGGGTAATCACCTATACAGTGCTAATCGACAAGTGTATAAGAATGTATAGCTATCGTTGGTAGGAAATAGTAATAGTCAAACAAGCGATTGTTATTTTACGAAATCGTTATTTAAGATATAGTTAAAACAAATATTGAGCTGATATATCCAGTTGAGCACGTGCAATTTGAGAAAATGGATAATATTTACTGTATTATTTCTGTGAATGTGCCCAAATGATGTTTATACTTCCGATTGATAAGCGGACAAAAAGGTTTATTTTCAAAACATGTAACGTGTTATCGTTTCAATAAAAAGTAGCATCTACGGTTAACGACCTCATACAGTTTTGTCCCGTTTGCGGAAAAGTTTCTTAACCCAGGCCGCACGTATATCTTCGACGCCATGGAATCTTGTCACGCCGTTCTGAGGCAAAGTTTGATGTGATACCTCCTCTTCACGAGAAGAAACGATTATTTTTAATTTCGGTAAAGACTCTTAGTATAGTAGAGTAGACAACTTATGTATACATATCACAGTAGATGTAATTATAAAATTCGCTTTAACTATCCTAGTAGCAATGTTTGTATGACAATTTAATTTTCTCCATTTTTAGATTTCCCATTGTTTCGAAGAATTCCTGATTCTTGGATGTGTGACGACAAAAGGCAAGTCAAATTGTTTATAGATTTTTTTTTCCCTTTGAGTTACTGATGATAAGGATATTCGTCTGCAAAGGCGTGTGGAATTTATTACCAGACTTACACATTTATCAATTGCAATATTGGTGTTTCTAACTCGATATTTTGACATTTTAATATCGGTGATAGATATGTTGGACCGCACAACGTTACATGGCGTGTACACCTTTTGCGGCCAATTATGAATCACTTTGCGATAATAGCGTGCCCTATTTCAGCCAGGTTTAACATAGTTATCGACTAATCTAACAATAATGGATAAATCACGAGCATGTAACATTTTTTTTTTAAACCTTAATCGAAACCAGTGAAGATATATGGTCATATATATGAACGTACTGTACATGCAGAAAAAATGTAAAAAAACAGCCTTACCTGTTACCAGTGATAATGATTAATAATATAATAATAATATACAGCATCTGAATTACTCTAAAGTGGATACAGTAATAGTATTAGTTATATTTGTGAAACAAAAAAGGCTTACAATCACCTTTACTACATTAAACAAGCAGATTATCATCGCAATTTGCACATAAATGAATAGATAAAGGGTGGTATTTACATGACGTCTTTTACTCGTTAACTACTAGACAACGGGTACATTTTTTAACTAGTTAATCGTGAAGTTGGTGCACAAAACATGACGGGCATCATTAACACAGGTGAGGTTCAGGTTTTACTACTTGTCAAATCACCATTGACCAATAATCGGTGAAAATATCTATCCAATTCACTATATACTTGTACTAGTACTGTACATTGTGGAATGAATAATTAGATGCAAGGCTAATGTACTTTATTTCACTCAAATATTTAAATTTGATTCATTCCGTTACATCAATCACCCGATCTCATCATATCGCACGATTGTGCGTGTTTGATCGGACAATGGCGCGATCGATTGCTAAATCGCACAGGTATACGAACATTGTGCGGACGATGTGTACACGGTGTGCCTACGGTGTGCCCATGGCATCTTTGATGTGCTGTGCGATCACGTAACTGTATATTATTTAGTATCATTACAATAAGCTGTTCAAGTACAAGTACTATAATTATCCCCGCTTTCACCGAAACGGATATTAATTTAGGTTTGTCCGTCTGTCCGTCTGTCTGTCTGTCTGTCTGTCTGTCACGCTTCGTTTCC
>NW_018405176.1:0-157 GCF_002113885.1 Mizuhopecten yessoensis
TGATTACACAGAGGATAATATATGATTACATAGAGGATTAATGTAGGATCATATAGAGGATTAATATATGATCATACAGAGGTTAATGTATGATCATATACAGGATTAATGTATGATTACATAGAGGATTAATGTATAATCACACAGAGGATTAATG
>NW_018405176.1:3560-3682 GCF_002113885.1 Mizuhopecten yessoensis
GTATAATTACATAAAGGATTAATGTATAATCACACTGAGGATTAATGTATGATCACATAGAGGATTAGTGTATAATTACATAGAGGATTAATGTATGATTACACAGAGGATAATATATGATT
>NW_018405177.1:0-157 GCF_002113885.1 Mizuhopecten yessoensis
CATACCTCAATAGACGTATTATATAAGGGTGGTGTATATAGATCAAACTATACAGACTTCAATAGACGTGCTATATAAGTGTGATGTATATAGATCACACTATACAGACTTTAATAAACGTGTTATATAAGGGTGGTGTATATAGATCACACTATAC
>NW_018405177.1:1606-1700 GCF_002113885.1 Mizuhopecten yessoensis
AATATTAGGTTGGTGTATATAGATCACACTATACATACTTCAATAGACTTGTTATATTAGGTTGGTGTATATAGATCACACTATACTGGCTTCA
>NW_018405177.1:3383-21085 GCF_002113885.1 Mizuhopecten yessoensis
GGACGTGTTATAAAAGGGTGGTGTATATAGATCACACTATACATACATCAACAGAGGTGTTATATAAGGGTGGTGTATAAAGGGCAAACTATACAGAATTCAATAGACATATTATATAAGGGTGGTATATATAGATCACACTATACATACATCAATAGACGTGTTATATTAGGTTGGTGTATATAGGTCACACTAAAAAGACTTCAATAGATGTGTTATATAAGTGTGGTGTATATAGATCTCACTATACAGACTTCAATAGACGTGTTATATAAGTGTGGTGTATATAGATCGCACTATACAGACTTCAATAGACGTGTTATATAAGGGTGGTGTATATAGATCACACTATACAGACTTAAATAGACGTGTTATATAAGTGTGGTGTATATAGATCACACTATACAGACTTCAATAGACGTGTTATATTAGGTTGGTGTATATAGTTCACACTAAAAAGACTTCAATAGATGTGTTATATAAGTGTGGTGTATATAGATCTCATTATACAGACTTCAATAAACGTGTTATATAAGGGTGGTGTATATAGATCACACTATACAGACTTAAATAGACGTGTTATATAAGTGTGGTGTATATAGATCGCACTATACAGACTTCAATAGACGTGTTATATAAGGGTGGTGTATATAGGTCACACTATACATACATCAATAGACGTGTTATATTAGGTTGGTGTATATAGTTCACACTAAAAAGACTTCAATAGATGTGTTATATAAGTGTGGTGTATATAGATCTCATTATACAGACTTCAATAAACGTGTTATATAAGGGTGTATAAAGGTCACACTATACAGACGTCAATATACGTGTTATATAAGGGTGGTGTATATAGGTCACACTATACAGACTTCAATAGACGTGTTATATACGTGTGGTGTATATAGATCGCACTATACAGACTTCAATAGACGTGTTATATAAGGGTGGTGTATATAGATCACACTACACAGACGTCAATAGACGTGTTATATAAGGATGGTGTATATAGGTCACACTATATATACATCAATAGACGTGTTATATAAGCCTGGTGTATATAGGTCACACTATACAGACTTCAATAGACGTGTTATATACGTGTGGTGTATATAGATCGCACTATACAGACTTCAATAGACGTGTTATATAAGTGTGGTGTATATAGATCGCACTATACAGACTTCAATAGACGTGTTATATAAGGGTGGTGTATATAGATCACACTACACAGACGTCAATAGACGTGTTATATAAGGATGGTGTATATAGGTCACACTATACATACATCAATAGACGTGTTATATTAGGTTGGTGTATAAAGGTCACACTATACAGACCTTAATATACGTGTTATATAAGGGTGGTGTATATAGATCACACTAGACAGACGTCAATAGACGTGTTATATAAGGATGGTGTATATAGGTCACACTATACATACATCAATAGACGTGTTATATAAGCCTGGTGTATATAGGTCACACTGTACAGACTTCAATAGACGTGTTATATAAATGTGGTGTATATAAATCTCACTATACAGACTTCAATAGACGTATTATATAAGAGTGGTGTATATAGGGCAAACTATACAGACTTCAATAGACATATTATATAAGGGTGGTGTATATAGATCACACTATACATACATCAATACACATGTTATATAAGCCTGGTGTATATAGATCACACTATACATACATCAATAGACGTGTTATATTAGGTTGGTGTATATAGATCACACTATACAGACGTCAATAGAGGTGTTATATAAGTGTGGTTTATATAGATCAAACTATACATACCTCAATAGACGTATTATATAAGGGTACTGTATATAGATCACATTATACAGACTTCAATAGACGTGTTATATAACTGTGATGTATATAGATCACACTATACAGACTTTAATAGACGTGTTATAAAAGGCTGATGTATATAGATCACACTATACATACATCAACAGACGTGTTATATAAGGGTGGTGTATAAAGGGCAAACTATACAGAATTCAATAGACATATTATATAAGGGTGGGGTATATAGATCACACTATACATACATCAATAGACGTGTTATATTAGGTTGGTGTATATAGGTCACACTATACAGACTTCAATAGATGTGTTATATAAGTGTGGTGTATATAGATCTCACTATACAGACTACAATAAACGTGTTATATAAGGGTGGTGTATATAGGTCACACTATACAGACTTTAATAGACGTGTTATATAAGTGTGGTGTATATAGATCACACTATACAGACCTAAATAGACTTGTTATATATGGGTGGTGTATATAAGTCACACTATACATACATCAATAGACGTGTTATATTATGTTGGTGTATAAAGGTTACACTATACAGACGTCAATATACGTGTTATATAAGGGTGGTGTATATAGGTCACACTATACAGACTTCAATAGACGTGTTATATAAGTGTGGTGTATATAGATCACACTATACAGACTTCAATAGACGTGTTATATAAATGTGGTGTATATAAATCTCACTATACAGACTTAAATAGACGTGTTATATAAGTGTGGTGTATATAGATCTCACTATACAGACTACAATAAACGTGTTATATAAGGGTGGTGTATATAGGTCACACTATACAGACTTCAATAGACGTGTTATATAAATGTGGTGTATATAAATCTCACTATACAGACTTCAATAGACGTGTTATATAAGTGTGGTGTATATAGATCACACTATACATACTTCAATATGTGTGTTATATAAAGGTGGTGTATATAGATCACACTATACAGACTTCAATAGACGTGTTAAATAAGTGTGGTGTATATAGGTCACACTATAAAGACTTCAATAGACGTGTTATATTAGGTTGGTTTATATAGATCACACTATACATACCGCAATAGACGTGTTATATTAGGTTGGTGTATAAAGGTCACACTATACAGACGTCAATATACGTGGTATATAAGGGTGGTGTATATAGATCACACTACACAGACGTCAATAGACGTGTTATATAAGGATGATGTATATAGGTCACACTATACATACATCAATAGACGTGTTATATTAGCCTGGTGTATATAGGTCACACTGTACAGACTTCAATAGACGTGTTATATAAATGTGGTGTATGTAAATCTCACTATACAGACTTCAATAGACGTGTTATATAAGTGTGGTGTATATAGATCACACTGTACAGACTTCAATAGATGTGTTATATAAAGGTGGTGTATATAGGTCACACTATACAGACTTCAATAGACGTGTTATATTAGGTTGGTTTATATAGATCACACTCTACATACCTCAATAGACGTGTTATATTAGGTTGGTGTATATAGATCACACTATACTGGCTTCAATAGACGGGTTATATTAGGTTGGTGTTGTAGATCACACTATACTGGCTTCAATAGACGTGTTATATTAGGTTGGCGTATATAAATCACACTATGCAGACTTCAATGAATGTGTTATAAAAGGGCGGTGTATATAGATCACACTATACAGACTTCAATGAATGTGTTATATAAGGGTGGTGTATATAAGTCACACTATACTGACTTCAATAGACCTGTACTATATAGGCCTTGTATATAGATCACACTATACATACCTCAATAGACGTGTTATATAAGGGTGGTGTATATAGATCACACTATACAGACTTCAATATACGTGTTATATAAGGGCGGTGTATATAGTTCACACTATACTGACTTCAATGGACTTGATATATAAGGGTGGTGTATATAGATCACACTATACAGACTTCAATGAATGTGTTATATACGGGCGGTGTATATAGGTCACACTATACATACCTCAATAGACGTGTTATATACGTGTGGTGTATATAGATCTCACTATACAGACTTCAATATACGTGATATATAAGGGCGGTGTATATAGATCACACTATACTGACTTCAATAGACGTGTTATATACGGGCGGTATATATAGGTCACACTATACAGACTTCAATAGATGTGTTATGTAAGGGTGGTGTATATAGATCACACTATACAGACTTCAATGAATGTGTTATATTAGGTTTGTGTATATAGGTCACACTATAGAGACTTCAATAGACGTGTTATATTAGGTTGGTGTATATAGATCACACTATACTGACTTCAATAGACGTGTTATATACGGGCGGTATATATAGGTCACACTATACAGACTTCAATAGATGTGTTATGTAAGGGTTGTGTATATAGATCACACTATACAGACTTCAATGAATGTGTTATATTAGGTTTGTGTATATAGGTCACACTATACAGACTTCAATAGACTTGTTATATTAGGTTGGTGTTGTATATCACACTATACTGGCTTCAATAGACGTGTTATAATAGGTTGGTGTATATAGGTCACACTATACTGGCTTCAATAGTCGTGTTATATAAGGGTGGTGTATATAGATCACACTATACATATATCAATAGACGTGTTTTATTAGGTTGGTGTATATAGATCACACTATACTGGCTTCAATAGACATGTTATATAAGGGTGGTGTATATAAATCACACTATACAGACTTCAATGAATGTGTTATATAAGGGTGGTGTATATAGGTCACACTATACTGACTTCAATAGATGTGTTATATAAGAGTGTATATATAGATCTCACTATACTGACTTCAATAGACCTGTACTATATAGGCCTTGTATATAGATCACACTATACAGATTTCAATAGACGTGTTATATAAGTGTGGTGTACATAGATCTCACTATACAGACTTCAATAGACGTGTTATATAAGGGCGGTGTATATAGATCACACGATATTGACTTCAATAGACGTGTTATATAAGGGCGGTGTATATAGATCACACTATACAGACTTCAATGAATGTGTTATAAAAGGGCGGTGGATATAGATCACACTATACAGACTTCAATAGACGTGTTATATAAGGATGGTGTATATCGATCTCACTTTACTGACTTCAATAGACGTGTTATATAAGGGCGGTATATATAGATCTCACTATACTGACTTTAATATACGTGTTATATAAGGGCGGTATATATAGATCTCACTATACAGACTTCAATAAACGTGTTATATAAGGGCGGTATATATAGATCTCACTATACTGACTTTAATAGACGCGTTATATAAGGGCGGTATATATAGATCTCACTATACAGACTTCAATAGACGTATTATATAAGGGCGGTGTATATAGGTCACAATATACAGACTTTAGATAGACGTTTTCTATTAAAGCGGTATATGTAGGCGACACTACTTATACTTCAATAGGGGTTGTTTATATGGATCACACTTTACAGATTTCAATAAATGTGTTGGGACGATTTAGATCTTAGGTACGCAGTGTTGATATTTGAGTGTATGTATCCCGCGACCTGTGGATTTCAACAGATACATATATGTTGCGTGATGGCAGTTTATATTAGGATAGGTTTTAAGTCTTGCTAGTTGGTTCTATTAGGTTGGTGTTTACTCGTTTCCAAGTTCTCCACTGGATGTTACTTCAGCAACTTGCGTTGGTCATAATGCAATAGAAGTTGTACGCTGAGAATATCTTCTGAGGTTATTTCAAACGGTTATCAATTGGACATATATGATAATAGCATCTTTGCCTTTCTCCTAGTCCCGAATTCCATTTCAATCAACATTTGTATCCACCGATGCTAATACAGGGTCTCGGGATAAATGTTACGGCGGCAAAAATAACAGTTAACCGTTTCTATTCTTTCTGTCACGAACTTGATCGAATTTTGCTTGCACGAGCTCTCCTGATTTCCAGAGAAAATGTCGCTTGCAGTATAAAGCTTGGACCGGACGTTCTGTGTATCCGGTAATTGTGATTACGAATCAGTGTGTTAATATATGCAAAATGTGACCGGCCACATTATACTCACAACGGGCTTATCACACCATCCGATCACATTATATTGACAACGAGCTGACCACACCATCCGGTAAATTATAATGACAACGGGCTAACCATACCATCCGGTCACATTATACTGACAACGGGCTAACATACCATCCGGTCACATTATACTGACAACTGGCTACCTACACCATCCAGTCGCATAATACTGACAACTGGCTACCCACACCATCAAGTCACATTATACTGACAACTGGCTACCTACACCATCCAGTTACATTATATTGACAACGGGCTAACCAAACCATTCAGCACATTATACTGACCACGGGCTAACCAAACCATTCATCACAATATACTGACAACGGGCTAACCATACCATCCAGTCACATTATACTGACAACTGGCTACCTACCCCATCCAGTCACATTATACTGACAACGGGCTAACATCCCATCCGGTCACATTATACTGACAACGGGCTAACATCCCATCCGGTCACATTATACTGACAACGGGCTAACATACCATCCGGTCACATTATCCTGACAACTGGCTACCTACACCATCCAGACGACTAATACTGACAACTGGCTACCCACACCATCAAGTCGCATTATACTGACAACTGGCTACCGACACCATCCAGTCACTTTATACTGACAACTGGCTACCAACACCATCCAATCACAGTATATTGACAACAGGCAAACCATACCATTCAGTACATTATACTGACAACGGGCTAACCATACCATTCAGTACACTATATTAACAACGGGCTAACCATACCATCCGGTCACATTATACTGACAACGGACTAACCATACCATCCGGTCACATTATACTGACAACGGGCTACCCATACCATCCGGTCACATTATACTGACAACGGGCTACCCATACCATCCGGTCACATTATACTGACAACGGGCTACCCATACCATCCGGTCACATTATACTGACAACGGACTAACCATCCCATCCGGTCACATTATACTGACAACGGACTAACCATCCCATCCGGTCACATTATACTGACAACGGACTAACCATCCCATCCGGTCACATTATACTGACAACGGACTAACCATCCCATCCGGTCACATTATACTGACAACGGACTAACCATCCCATCCGGTCACATTATACTGACAACGGACTAACCATCCCATCCGGTCACATTATACTGACAACGGACTAACCATCCCATCCGGTCACATTATACTGACAACGGACTAACCATCCCATCCGGTCACATTATACTGACAACTGGCTACCTACACCATCCAGTCACATTATACTGACAACGGGCTAACCATACCATCCAGTCACATTATACTGACAACGGGCTTACCATACCATCCGGTCATATTATACTGACAACTGGCTACCCACACCATCCAGTCACATTATACTGACAACTGGCTACCTACACCATCCAGTTACATTATATTGACAACGGGCTAACCAAACCATTCAGCACATTATACTGACAACGGGCTAACCAAACCATTCATCACAATATACTGACAACGGGCTAACCATACCATTCAGTACATTATACTGACAACGGGCTAACCATTCCATTCAGTACATTATACTGACAACGAGCTAACCATACCATTCAGTACATTATATTGACCAACATTATACTGACAACGGGCTAACCATACAATCCGGTCACATTATACTGACAACGGGCTAACCATACCATTTAGTACACTATATTGACCACGGGCTAACCATATCATTCAGTACACTATATTGACCACCAGCTAACCATACCATTCAGTACATTATACTCACACCGGGCTAACCATACCATTCAGTACATTATATTAACAACGGGCTAACCATACCATCCAGTCACATTATACTGACAACGGGCTTACCATCCCATCCGGTCATATTATGCTGACAACTGGCTACCCACACCATCCAGTAACATTATACTGACAACTGGCTACCTCCACCATCCAGTCACATTATACTGACACCGGGCTAACCAAACCATTCAGCACATTATACTGAAAACGGGCTACCCAACCCATTCATCACAATATACTGACAACGGGCTAGCCATCCCATCCGGTCACATTATACTGACAACTGGCTCCCTACACCATCCAGTCACATTATACGGACAACTGGCTACCAACACCATCCAATCACAGTATATTGACACCAGGCTAACCATACCATTCAGTACATTATATTAACAACGGGCTAACCATACCATCCAGTCACATTATATTGACAACGGGCTAACCATACCATTTAGTACACTATATTGACCACGGGCTAACCATATCATTCAGTACACTATATTGACCACCGGCTAACCATACTATTCAGTACATTATACTGACAACAGGTTAACCATACCATTTAGTACACTATATTGACTACGGGCTAACAATACCATTCAGTACACTATATTGACTACGGGCTAACAATACCATTCAGTACACTATATTGACAACGGGCTACCCATACCATTCAGTACACTATATTGACAACGGGCTAACCTTACCATTCAGTACACTATATTGACCACCGGCTAACCATCCCATTCAGTATATTATACTGACATACCATCCGGTCACATTATACTGACAACTGGATACCAACCCCACCCAGTCACATTATACTGACAACGGGCTTACCATCCCATCCGGTCATATTATACTGACAACGGGCTACCCACACCATCCAGTCACATTATACTGAAAACTGGCTTCACATACCATCCAGTCACATTATACTGACAACTGGCTTCACATCCCATCCAGTCACATTATACTGCCAACGGGCTTACCATCCCATCCGGTCATATTATGCTGACAACTGGCTACCCACACCATCAAGTCACATTATACTGACAACTGGCTTCACATCCCATCCAGTCACATTATACTGCCAACGGGCTTACCATCCCATCCGGTCATATTATGCTGACAACTGGCTACCCACACCATCCACTCACATTATACTGACAACTGGCTACCTACACCATCCAGTTATATTATATTGACAACGGGCTAACCAAACCATTGAGCACATTATACTGACAACGGGCTAACCATTCCATTCAGTACATTATACTGACAACAGGCTAACCATACCATTTAGTACACTATATTGACTACGGGCTAACCATACCATTCAGTACACTATATTGACCACCGGCTAACCATACCATTCAGTACATTATACTGACAACAGGCTAACCATACCATTCAGTACACTATATTGACTACGGGCTAACCATACCATCTAATACACTATATTAACATCGGGCTAACCATACCATTCAGCACAGTATGCTGACAACGGGCTAACCATACCACCACTGTCAAACAAGTCATCACTGTTTTACATGTAAAGCTGAACGTCAAGCAGAAAGTGGTAATAAACACTAAACATTTAATTATTTGTACCTTTCTGAAGATAGGTACAATTCAATTGAAGATAGGTACAATTCAATTGAAGATAGCTTTAATACGTTATATTTGAACCTATCTTCAATTGAATTGTACCTATCTTCAATTAAATTGAACCTATCTCCAATTGAATTGTACCTATGTTCAAGTATTTGCAGATAGTGGCAATTATTTGAAAAAATGTTGATTTTGCGTTCCATATAAACAAGGACAAGAGCAACGTATTTGTCAAGTAAGGCGTTGAGAACAGAAAACGCCGAGAAAAACTATAAAGAAACCCCAATTCTGTATGGGATTTCTGTTTAAGTCGTCTAATCCCAAACCTGTATGGATTCCTATCAGAAGAAGCTGCGATTAATGCAGGGTTTTACAGTAATCGAGCCCCAGGCCGCGTTCGAACGAGACAAATGCTGTAGCAACTATAGTGAACCCTCTGGTGCTGTCAACAGTGTATGCCTGAAAGCTCAACTCGTAACTGGTCAGGACGCTCCATCATCACAACCTCGTTTAGTTATAGGCCCGCATATTTAACTTTCAAAATGTCTGCCATTGAATTCGCCATCCTGTAATTTGAAGAGATTTTATTGACAGTAGAAGATCTGTTGTCTACAGCAAGCACAGCGCGGGGTCGTCTCGAAGCCTGAATTAGTCGTTTATAAGTGATTTCAGGCATGTTGGCACAGATATATGGAACTTCGCTTCTCCAGCTAAGTGGACAGTAGCGTGTTGCGGAATGAACCTTGTTTAATATGCGTGGCCAATTTATCTTCTTAATCTAGGACTGTTTCAGGTGTATTCCATCTGGTCTTTACTCTCGAATTTAGTATTCCTCCTACGTCTCTGTGAATAGATAGTTAGAATTACAGCTAAATATGCCTTATCGGCAAAGTGTCTTAGGCAGTCACTGTCTGACATGTGTCTGCGTACCATTTATGCGTCACATCTTTTATTCAGCCTCCTGTCTGTGAAGTCACGTGTTTATGTAGTTACTTGTCTTAATTTACATCAAACTGTATTTAATCACTTATCTAATGCAGTCACCTGTCTTTAGCGGTCACCTGTTTATGTAGTCACCTGTCACGTGCTTATGTAGTCACCTGTCTTAGGTGGTCACGTGCTAATGTAGTAACGTGTCTTATATGGTCACGTGTCTGTAGTCACCCGCCTTAATTAATTTACATATCACTTTACTAATGAACAGAACAGAACTTTACTGAACATTCAGTTCGATAAGTTAGCATGGAGACTGAAAATGTTTGCTTAACATTTTCAGGAATTTATAAAGGTTTTCCAACATTTTCATATTATATATAATTAGTTGTAAAAATAGTTCACGGCATTTAATAGTATTTGAAAATCGAAAATAATATCTGGGAATATACTAACATCTTCCAGTACGATACAAACTGCATTTAAAGACATAGTGTTATTCAGCACCACTAACAAAAACATAGTGTTATTCAGCACCACTAACAAAGACATAGTGTTATTCAGCACCACTAACAAAGACATTGGGTTATTCAGCACCACTAACAAAGACATTGGGTTATCCAGCACCACTAACAAAGACATTGTGTTATTCAGCACCACTAACAAAGACATGGTGTTATTCAGCACCACTAACAAAGACATTGGGTTATTCAGCACCACTAACAAAGACATTGTGTTATTCAGCACCACTAACAAAGACATTGTGTTATTCAGCACCACTAACAAAGACATTGGGTTATTCAGCACCACTAACAAAGACATTGGGTTATTCAGCACCACTAACAAAGACATTGGGTTATTCAGCACCACTAACAAAGACATAGTGTTGTTCAGCACCACTAACAAAGACATAGTGTTATTCCGCACCACTAACAAAGACATAGTGTTATTCACCACCACTAACAAAGACATAGTGTTATTCACCACCACTAACAAAGACATAGTGTTATTCAGCACTACTAACAAAGACATAGTGTTATTCAGCACTACTAACAAAGACATAGTGTTATTCAGCACTACTAACAAAGACATAGTGTTATTCAGCACCACTATCAAAGACATAGTGTTATTCAGCACCACTATCAAAGACATAGTGTTATTCAGCACCACTAATAAAGACATAGTGTTATTCAGCACCACTAATAAAGACATAGTGTTATTCAGCACCACTAACAAAGGCATAGTGTTATTCAGCACCACTAACAAAGAAATAGTGTTATTCAGCACCACTAACAAAGACCTAGTGTTATTCAGCACCACTAACAAAGACATTGTGTTATTCAGCACCACTAACAAAGACATTGTGTTATTCAGCACCACTAACAAAGACATTGTGTTATTCAGCCCCACTAACAAAGACATAGTGTTATTCAGCACTACTAACAAAGACATAGTGTTATTCAGCACCACTATCAAAGACATAGTGTTATTCAGCACCACTAACAAAAACATAGTGTTATTCAGCACCACTAACAAAGGCATAGTGTTATTCAGCACCACTAACAAAGACATTGGGTTATTCAGCACCACTAACAAAGACATTGTGTTATTCAGCACCACTAACCTGTTGGTCATAAAATAAACATATACGTTCATCGAATGGAACAAATCCCCACCTACCAACTTCAACAGGAAGTCGGTGGTTACATGTTCGAAAACGTTTAAGAGTGTGTTTTTTTCAATATGGTACTAGCTTTATATCATTTTTAAACATTTGAGTCACATGTCTTATATAGTCATGTGTTTATATGTTTTTTTTTAATAATCTCTTGTCGACTTGAACCACCTGTCTTAAGTTGTCACGTGTTTATATAGTCCCCTGTCTTAATTATTCGCATGTATTATAAAATCGCTTGGCTAATGGAGTCAGCCGTCTTATGAAGTCAAGCGTTTTAGGGTTATCTGGCTAGTGAAGTAACTAATATCATTATATCAATTGTACTCTGTAGTCACCTGTTTTATAAGTATAGACAGATGTTAAAGAATCACTTTTCTCCCGCCCTTCCCATGTGAGTCCCCCGTTTTAGCCGGGAAAGATTAGCTTTTCTCCCACCCTTCACAGGTGAGTCTCCCGTTTTAGCTGGTAAAGATCAGTTTGTCACCCCCGAGGGGGAGATAGCCTCGTGCCGATCAGCACGTGCTCAATTGTAACGTCATTAAAATGCGTCATCCGTAATTGTGACGTCATCAAAAGTGAAGGACGATATGCATACCCCACATGTGTTTGTGTTTACAAACATGGCACACTACTGTCGGTGGAGCTGTAACTGAAAAAAATAGGATGGGAGAAAAATATTCATCCCCTACCTTGAGGATGTAACAGAGAAATCTCCAACCCGAGGAGTGCTTTTTTTGGTTGTCAAAACCTCGGCAGAGCCTCGGTTAGACAACTAAAAACATCACCCCTCGGGTTGGCGATTTATCTGTCACACCCTCAAGGTAGGGGAAGATTCTATTGCTTCAACTTGATTACCAAATGATATCGACCAATAGAAAGTTCCTAAAATGCTAGTTCCGTTGTCAAATCTTTTACTTTTATTGTTACGTTTTTTTTTTTAATTCTGGACAGACAAAGATAAAAGAAATAGCGTTTGATATATATTGATGAAATTCCACTGATGTAAATCGACATAAGCAATTAGCGATGTGAATGATTTCTTTTAAGACTGGTCAATGATGTCTCATCATGGTTTATATTACCTAAATGTGTGTGTGTGTCAATTTCCATGCGTGTAGCTCCCGTTTAACTGGGGTTCTGTACCGTAAGTACAATGTGTTCACGTGTGTATGCAGTTGGTTTAGGTTTCACAGTTACCAAATCGTCCAGTCTTGCTGTATCACTTGATTTCGATAAACTTGTTGTGAGAGAAGTTTGTTGTCTGCTTGGTAAGAGTTGTTTCAAATGCCAGATCTGTTTAAAATTGCTACTGCTGGAAATTACTGCTGGAAATTACCCAAGATGTCCAAAATCAAATTCAATGAAATATTAAACGTGTTTTTTATGCGGTACTGATGTAAATGTGGACCATCCACGGTGAATATGGTTAACCAAAAGCCACAGACAAAACAGGAAAACGATCGGTACTAATAAACCCAAACCTGGACACCATTACCACTCAATCAACAGAGGCCTCAGGCCCTGCTATTTAATTGCCGGTCCGGCATTCCACTTTTCTCTTACACGTGCATCGCTTACTTCCGTCCCGGACTCGCAAATCAGATGACACGGCGAAAGTATGAACGACGCGCCCAGTGCATGAAAAGTCACAGAAGTGAATATTTTCCCAGATTTGAAGATGTATGTTTATGGAATCAGTCGTCATCAAACCAGACGTGATTCTGGTGAAGGTTTTCACTCACCACACGTGCGAAATGTGGGCGCTTTTTTTTTTTAAATAATAAAACACAGGGGATGTGGGTTCCCGGAGCTCTGAAGGATAAGGGAACTGAGTAGTAAAACGGGTGCACGAAGTAATTTTACTCTCTATCAAATTGTTTAATACTAATGGCCCATGTTTCATTGGCGTTGTTTTTTTCTGGGGGCTTCGCTTTTTGTTTTTTGCTTATAAAATCGATAGAAATGCTGTTGGTGGTGTCCGCACTTGGGTTTGATAAGAAGATGTGATTTGAAGTATGATTTTGAAAATTTTGATACCAAAATATAAATAATAATATATTAATACATACAATTTTATCTCCTAATCTTAATCAAACGATGATTCCCTCGTTTCAAAAATTGATTTTGAGCTTCCCTCTACTACACGAACCGACTAGGTTATTTGCAGTGTTTGGTGACGGCTCTCTAGCACAGTAACCCACTTACGACTTGAAAGCTTTCTACTCTGCATGATGATAGAAATACCAAAGGTCGCAATCGACCTAAGCTTAGGGCTAAACTTGATTAAGGACAGGCGGTAAGATACAGAGAGACTACGTTCTTGTCGACTCGACCTGCATTACTAGAATCCACAGACAATGTCACCTGCCTTGCTATAATCCACCAACATTATAACCTGTTTTACTAGAACCAACCAACAATATCAACTATTTACTAGAACCAACCTACAATGTCATCTGCCTTACTAGACTCCAACAACAACGTCACCTGCCTTACTAGAATAAACCCACAATGTCACCTGCTTTTCTAGAAACCATCAATAATGTCACCTGTCTTACTAGAATCCACAAGCAATTTCAGCTGCCTAATAAGAATATACCAACAATGTGTCCATCTCTTTCAAGCACTAGTAAGACCTGTGCTTGTATATGGCTGCGAGACATGGAAAACCTGTAAAATGGATGAGAAGAAATTGAACACCTTTCAGAACAAGTGTCCCAGAAGAATATTAAGAATCAGGTGACAGCAACAGATACCGAATAGAGAGATTGCAGAGATGACAGGGGTACCAAACATCAGTGGTGATGTGAGAAGAAGACGATGGAATTGGTTTGGCAATGTACTAAGAAGGGAAGGAGATAATGACTGTGTAACAGCTTTATGATGGGCACCAGGCGCAAGAGGGTGGCCAAAGACAACATGGCGTAAAATAGAAGGGAGAGAAAGGAACCAAGGGAATGGGGGACTTGGAATAAGGCCAAAAGACCAGCCCAGAACAGAAAGAATTGGTCAGCCAGCGTTGAGGCCATATACGCATTCTGGCGGGGAGAGAATGAATGATACGTTAAAGGTACTATAATCAACCAACAATGTCACAAGCCTTATTAGAATGAACCAACAATGTCACCTGCTTTTCTAAAATCCACCAACAATGTCATCTTCTAGTTTGGAATCTAGCAATAATATCTCCGCCTTACTAGACTCCACAAACACAGTTACCTGCTTTACTAGAATCTATAAACAACGTCACCTGTCTTACTAGAATCCACCAACAATATCTCCGCCTTACTAGAATCTAATAACAATGTCTCCACCTTATTTGAATCAACCGGCAATGTCACATGCTTTACTAAAATCCACCAACAATGTTACCTGCCTCACTAGAATGTAATAACAATGTCTCCACCTCATTTGAATTTACCAAAAATGTCACCTGCCTTACTAGAATCCACCAATAATGTCACCTGCCTTACTAGAAATCTACCAATAATGTCACCTGCCTTACTATAATCTAACAACATTGTCGTCTGCCCTAATAGAATCCACCAACAATTTCACGTGCTATTTTAGAATCTACCAATAATATCTCCGCCTACCTAAAATCGACCAACATTGCCACCTGCCTTACTGGAATCCACCAACAATGTCACCTGATTTACTAGAATCCACCAAAAAGGTCACCAGCCTTACTAGAATCCACCAACAATGTCACCTGATTTACTAGAATCCACCAAAAAGGTCACCAGCCTTACTACTAGAATCCATCAATAATGTCACCTACCTGACTTGAATCTACAAGCAATGTCTCCTGCCTGACTTGAATCTACAAACAGTGTCTCCTGCCTTACTAGAATCTACAAACAATGTCTCCTGCTACAAACAATGTCTCCTGCCTGACTTGAATCTACAAACAATGTCTCCTGCCTGACTAGAATCTACAAACAATGTCTCCTGCCTGACTTGAATCTACAAACAATGTCTCCTGCCTGACTAGAATCTACAAACAATGTCTCCTGCCTGACTTGAATCTACAAACAATGTCTCCTGCCTGACTAGAATCTACAAACAATGTCTCCTGCCTGACTTGAATCTACAAACAATGTCTCCTGCCTGACTAGAATCTACAAACAATGTCTCCTGCCTGACTTGAATCTACAAACAATGTCTCCTGCCTGACTAGAATCTACAAACAATGTCTCCTGCCTGACTTGAATCTACAAACAATGTCTCCTGCCTGACTAGAATCTACAAACAATGTCTCCTGCCTGACTTGAATCTACAAACAATGTCTCCTGCCTGACTAGAATCTACAAACAATGTCTCCTGCCTGACTTGAATCTACAAACAATGTCTCCTGCCTGACTAGAATCTACAAACAATGTCTCCTGCCTGACTTGAATCTACAAACAATGTCTCCTGCCTGACTAGAATCTACAAACAATGTCTCCTGCCTGACTTGAATCTACAAACAATGTCTCCTGCCTGACTAGAATCTACAAACAATGTCTCCTGCCTGACTTGAATCTACAAACAATGTCTCCTGCCTGACTAGAATCTACAAACAATGTCTCCTGCCTGACTTGAATCTACAAACAATGTCTCCTGCCTGACTAGAATCTACAAACAATGTCTCCTGCCTGACTTGAATCTACAAACAATGTCTCCTGCCTGACTAGAATCTACAAACAATGTCTCCTGCCTGACTTGAATCTACAAACAATGTCTCCTGCCTGACTAGAATCTACAAACAATGTCTCCTGCCTGACTTGAATCTACAAACAATGTCTCCTGCCTGACTAGAATCTACAAACAATGTCTCCTGCCTGACTTGAATCTACAAACAATGTCTCCTGCCTGACTAGAATCTACAAACAATGTCTCCTGCCTGACTTGAATCTACAAACAATGTCTCCTGCCTGACTAGAATCTACAAACAATGTCTCCTGCTTTACTAGAATCTACAAACAATGTCTCCTGCTTTACTAGAATTGACCAATAATGTAATATGCCTTACTAGAATCCGCTTACCATATAACACCTGCCATACTAAAATCTACCAATAATGTCACCTACCTAAATAGAATCTAACAACAATGCCACTTGTCTTACTAAAATTTACCAACAATGTCTCAACCATATTATAATCCACAAACAATGTCACCTGCCTTACTAGAATCCACAAACAATGTCACCTGCCTTACTAGAATCCACAAACAATGTCACCTGCCTTACTAGAATCCACAAACAATGTCACCTGCCTTACTAGAATCCACAAACAATGTCACCTGCCTTACTAGAATCCACAAACAATGTCACCTGCCTTACTAGAATCCACAAACAATGTCACCTGCCTTACTAGAATCCACAAACAATGTCACCTGCCTTACTAGAATCCACAAACAATGTCACCTGCCTTACTAGAATCCACAAACAATGTCACCTGCCTTACTAGAATCCACAAACAATGTCACCTGCCTTACTAGAATCCACAAACAATGTCACCTGCCTTACTAGAATCCACAAACAATGTCACCTGCCTTACTAGAATCCACAAACAATGTCACCTGCCTTACTAGAATCCACCAACAGTGTTAATTGCCTTATTTATTCCAGCAATGATGTCACCGTCCTTACCAGAATCCACCAAAAGAATGATCTTATATATTTGATTAACCAAGAATATCACCTCATACATCAGGGTCAACCAACAATATCACCTCATATATAAGTGTCAACCAACAATATCACC
>NW_018405177.1:28104-33019 GCF_002113885.1 Mizuhopecten yessoensis
CATATATCAGGGTCAACCAACAATATCACCTCATACATCAGGGTCAACCAACAATATCACCTCATACATCAGGGTCAACCAACAATATCGCCTCATATATAAGTGTCAACCAACAATATCATCTCATATATAAGTGTCAACCAACAATATCACCTCATATATCAGTGTCAACCAACAATATCACCTCATATATAAAGGTCAACCAACAATATCACCTCATATATAAGGGTCAACCAACAATATCACCTTCTATATCAGGGTCAACCAACAATATCACCTCATACAGAAGGGTCAATTAACAATATCACCTCATATATTAGGATCAACCAAAAATATTATTCAATTATAGCCTTTGACTGAGGTCGATACCTGGATTTATCAATCCGAGAAAAGATATATTGACAGAGGACGCAGTCCGAGGTTAATATATCTTTTCTCGGGTCGATAAATCCAGGTATCGACCGAAGTCAAAGGCTACAATTGTTTTATTAGTTTCAAAAGAGTAATGTTAGCAATCTTGAAAACAATCACAGCAAAAATCTACGGAAGCGGGACGATGCGTTCGTTTGGAGACACGTCATAATTCTGTTTTTAGAAACACCCAGTCCTTCAACAACAATCACGCGCTCCAAGTCAATTTCGGTTTTTATCGGTGGACACGTGATGCACTCCTGTCCAATCACTTGTCGGGAATAATATGAAAAAATAATAAAATTCAATTATAGCCTTTGGCTGAGGTCGATACCTGGATTTATCAACCCGAGAAAAGATATATTGACCGAGGACATAAATCCAGGTATTGACTGAAGGTAAAGGCTACAATTGTTTTATTATTTTACAAAACAGAAATGTAAGCAATCTGAAAAAAAACCCCAAAAAGCTTCGGAAGTGGGACGGTGCATTGTTTGGAGACGCGTCATAATTCTATATTTAGAAACACCCAGTCCTTCAACAAAAATCACGCGCTCCAAGTCAATATCGGTTTTTATCGGCGGACACGTGATGCACTCCTGGCCAATCACTTGTCGGGAATAATATAAAAAAATAATAACATCTGATATATTAGGGTCAACCAACAATATCACCTTTTATGATAGGGACCACCAATAATGTACTCATATATACGGAATAGGGGTTGCCAGTATTTGCGTTCCCACAATGGGACAATGTAGAAGAGTCGCAGTAACTAAGCCTTGATGTTTTTTGTGTAATTTGTTACAATAAGGAAAATATATATACAGTAGGTATTCGAAACGTTTCCCCGTAAAACTATACTTTTAAATTGTCTGTGAAAAAGCACGTTTATCATCTTGCTTCGATGTTATTAGTATAGTTGTTGAAATTGCATTTAGCTAATATCAAAATATTAAAATAATTTGAAAATGAAAAGCGAGAATATTTTTGTTTAATAATGAAACGCACATGTACGATATCAAAAATTGTACAGTTACCTTGTCTTTGTTTGATATTAGCCCCGGGACCTCGTTGCAAGGTCGAGATCGTATCGGAAATGCTGGCTTCGGGGGCCGTGTGGGCAGATTATATAGTCGAGTATTACAGCAATAAACAATATGGAATAACACTTTTCTATTACCCTCTCTCTTCACGTGCCTACCGGATCCACGATTGCACGCGTTAATTATGTCGTTACCAGTTGACAAAGTTATCACATAAAGCGATAAACGACAGTTTAAGTATTAATTTAGCTTGATATGTGAACATTTCGTGGACTTAATAAGGGTATAAATAGCTTACCCGATCATCATGTATAGCCGCAAGGGGCTTCTCAAATACCAGCCGACCACATTTCTCTCAAAATTTGAATTATCTGAAACACAAAAGGTCTGCTGAAGAGGTATATAATTGGTTACATTGTAGTTCCCGTTTTACATACCCTCAGTACTGCCAGTAGGTCTTTTTCCTCTCCCGAAGACTGAAAAAAGGTCAAAACTGTAACATTAAACAGTATTTATGGCAGAAAAAATGTAATGCCAGGGCATGCAATTAGTGTATGATGTTGGTACTTCTCGTTACCAGACGGAGTGTATCTAGTGTATTGTTGTAACACCTCGTGACCAGACGGTGTGTATCTAGTGTATTGTTGTAACACCTCGTAAAGACACGGTGTGTATATATCTAGTGTATTGATGGAACACCTCGTGACCAGACGGTGTGTATCTTGTGTATTGTTGTAACACCTCGTAAAGACACGGTGTGTATATATCTAGTGTTTTGTTGTAACACCTCGTGACCAGACGGTGTGTATCTAGTGTATTGTTGTAACACCTCGTAATCAGACAGTGTGTATCTAGTGTATTTTTGGAACGCCTCGTTACCTGACGTGGTGTAACATGTGTATTATTGATACATCTTCGTATATAGTGTATTGTTTGTTTTCCTCGTTATCAGACTGTGTGTATCTGTGTATCTGGTGTATTGTTTGTTCTTGATATTTAGTGTGCGTTGATATTCTTCGCTACTAGGTGATGTGTTGTTGATATACTTCGTTATTAGGTGATGTGTTGTTGATATACCTCGTTACCAGGTGATGTGTTGTTGATATACCTCGTTACCAGGTGATGTGTATTAAGTATGTTGTTGATAAGTTTAGTTACAAGATGATTTGTATTTAGGCTCTTGTTGATATTCCTCGTTACCAGGTGATGTGTTGTTGACATACCTCGTTACCAGGTGATGTGTTGTTGACATACCTCGTTACCAGGTGATGTGTTGTTGATATACCTCGTTACTAGGTGATGTGCATTTACATGTAGTTTGTTGTTGATGTTTATCGTATTGTTGTTGTTTGTATTTGATTTGTGCACTTGATGTTCATCGTTACCGGTGACACTAGATCCCTTCTCGGCACTGTGGTGTTCCTCCAAAGGAGCTCATTGCCAACTAAATGCCAGCTTACTGTCAAATCGTTAGATATACAGCCTAGAGGTTTATTGATTAGAGCTTAAGATGAATGCATATGATTTCTTATAGACTACTTGAAAGTGTTTTGCAATGACTGTTGACGCCCTTGCAGGTCTTCACAACTCTTCACAAGGTAGGTTTGCCCAAATTAGTACTTGATTAGTACTATGTCTCTAAGGGTGGGGCCAGACCCAAGGGCCATCCTGGAAAAGCAACTGTTGATTCTTCTCTTTAAACTCATCAATTGTATATATGGTTATACGGTGGGGATCTCAACCATTTCCAAGTGAAACACTTTTTTTGGCCCCACCCCTTAGCCCGATGGGGTCAGCAACAAAATTTGTACAGTTTTAAATCCCTACCTCCCATGAATGCTTCCAACCAAATATGGTCGATATCCATGGCACAGTTCTACAGAAGAAGTCGTTTATAGCAATATAGCCAAATAACCCATTTTTGTCCCCGCCCATCAGCCCTCTGGGAGGTCAGCCCAACCATTTGTACAATTTTGAATTCCCACCACCTAGCAATGCTTCCAGTTAAATATGGTTGATATCCATCCCTTAGTTCCAGAGAAGAAGTCGCTTAAAGCAATATAGCCAAATTGCCCCCTTTTGGTCCCCGCCCATCAGCCCTCTGCAGGGTCAGCCCCACCATATGTTCAATTTTGAATCCCCACCACCTAGGGATACTTCCAGTCAAATAGGGTTGATATCCATCTCTTAGTTCCAGAGAAGAAGTCGCTTAAAGCAATATAGCCAAATTGCCCCCTTTTAGCCCCGCCCCTCAGCCCCCTTGGGGGTCAGCCCAACCATTTGTACACTTTTGAATCCCCACCACCTAGGATTCTTCCAGTTAAATATGGTTGATATCCATCTCTTAGTTCCAGAGAAAAAGTTGCTGAAAGTAATATAGCCAAATTGCCCATTTTGGTCCCGGCCCATCAGCCCTCTGCAGGGTCAGCCCCACCATTTGTACAAATGTGAATCCCTACCACCTAGGGATGCTTCCATTCAGATATGGTTGATATCCATCTCTTAGTTCCAGAGAAGAAGTCGCTTAAAGCAATATAGCCAAATTGCCTTCGGACCAGGTGAGCTAATAAGCGTACTCTGTAGTTACCGTAGCTTATTTTTTCCTCTTAGCGGCGTTAGTTAAATTTTACATATGAAGTGTGTTTCTTCCGTAGAGACCATAGTTTACCCACACTTCTGTAAAAAGCGTCCACAGCAGCGACTTGACACTACTCTTACTTCGAAAGTAATCCAACGCTGTAGTGGCAGTAGCCTATTTTTATTTCTCATGTAAACTTCCTATGTAGTAACCATAACTTGCTCATTCTTCTGAAATAGGTGTCCCCTAAAGGGGCCGCTATACTACATTTACTTCGGAAGTAATCGTCTTCTGTAGTGATAATAGCTTACTCCTACCTTTAAAGTAAACATTCCCTGTAGTGGCCCTATACCACTCCTACCTTTAAAATAAACATTTTTCCCTGTAGAGGCCCTGTACCACTCCTACCTCTAAAATAAGCATTCTCTGGGACTTTCACTTCTAAAGTAAAAATTCTTTGTAGACTCTTACTTGGAAAGTAAACATTCTTTGTAGAGGCCCTATGCCACTCCTACCTCTAAAGTAAACATTATCTATAGAGGCCCTATACCACTGCTACCTCTCAAGTAAACATTATCTATAGAGGACCTATACCACTCCTACCTACCTCTCAAGTAAACATTATCTATCGAGGCCCTATACCACTCCTACCTCTCAAGTAAACTTTCTCTGTAGTGGCCCTATATCACTCCTACCTCTCAAATAAACATTCCCTGTAGTGGCCCTATATCACTCCTACCTCTAAAGTAAACATTATCTATAGAGGCCCTATACCACTCCTACCTCTCAAGTAAACATTCTCTGTATTGGCCCTATACTACTTCTACCTCTCAAATAAACATTCCCTGTAGTGGCCCTATACCACTCCTACATTTAAAGT
>NW_018405178.1:0-157 GCF_002113885.1 Mizuhopecten yessoensis
ATTATTCACTATGTCGGATACTGAGATTACCCAGGATGAAATTGATAAGATGGTGGAGCACCTTAAGACAATGAAGGTAAGACCCAAGGTTGAATCTTTAGATGATTTCCAGGCTTGGATGAAGGGTACAGGTGGTGCTACGACAGAGCAAGGTCAT
>NW_018405178.1:3996-4428 GCF_002113885.1 Mizuhopecten yessoensis
GGTTTAGTATATGATTTGTCTTCTTGTGTACTTAGTGTTGTGTTGGTATAAATCAGTCTAGGTTTGTGTACATGTATGTATGACTGTTTGTGTTTGTCTTTGGGCTTTTGTGTTTGCACATCTTTATTTTCAGTAATTTGCAGTTTGCATTTGTTTTGCTTTCAAGTTTTGAACTTGTACGTTGACATATTTTGCAATGTGTTCCCAGTATCACTGAACGTTAATGCACTTTGTCTGTATGCACATGATAATATATTTCTACGTTGTGTTGTGTTCTGTGATATTATTCACTATGTCGGATACTGAGATTACCCAGGATGAAATTGACAAGATGGTGGAGCACCTTAAGACAATNGACCCAAGGTTGAATCTTTAGATGATTTCCAAGCTTGGATGAAGGGTACAGGTGGTGCTACGACAGAGCAAGGTCAT
>NW_018405179.1:0-157 GCF_002113885.1 Mizuhopecten yessoensis
AGAAGATATGAAAACCTACCCGTGATGGACAGAACATGTAGATTTACTAGTACACTTACTAGATGTCCGGTTTTTGATGGCATACGTGGCATTTTATATGATAGAGCTATATAAATTGATAGTAATTTTGATGATATACGTGACATTTTATATGATA
>NW_018405179.1:3564-3677 GCF_002113885.1 Mizuhopecten yessoensis
CTTACTAGAGGCCAGCATAGCGCACTCGCTAAATATAGATGTGGGGTCGCTCCACTGCACCTCGAATTAGAAGATATGAAAACCTACCCGTGATGGACAGAACATGTAGATTT
>NW_018405180.1:0-157 GCF_002113885.1 Mizuhopecten yessoensis
CGACACCCTGTCGACATCGTTTTATGTCGAACTAACGTTGAATTTGTTTCCTATCGAAACCCTGTGGATATTATTTTATGTCAGGGCTAACGTTGAATTTGTTTCCCATCGTGACCCTGTCGACATCATTTTATGTCGAGGCTAAAGTTGAATTTGT
>NW_018405180.1:1742-1920 GCF_002113885.1 Mizuhopecten yessoensis
TACGTTGAATTTCTTTCCTATCGAAACCCTGTGGACATTATTTTATGTCAGGGCTAACGTTGAATTTGTTTCCTATCGACACCCTGTCGACATCATTTTATGTCGAGGCTAAAGTTGAATTTGTTTCCTATCAAGACCCTGTCGACATCATTTTAGGTCGAAGCACACCTTGAATGTG
>NW_018405181.1:0-157 GCF_002113885.1 Mizuhopecten yessoensis
TGTAACAAGACGTTAGACAGTTTAACAATAATGTAACAAGACGTTGGACAGCTTTACTTACTGTAATGTAACAAGTTGTTAGACAGCTTTACTGCAATGTAACAAGTGGTTACACATCTTTACTGTAATGTAACAAGTAGTTACACAGCTTTACTGT
>NW_018405181.1:3904-4065 GCF_002113885.1 Mizuhopecten yessoensis
TACAAGACGTTAGACAGCTTTACTGGAATGGAACAAGACGTTAGACATCTTGACTGTAATGTAAAAAGACGTTAGACAGCTTAACTGTCATGTAACAAGACGTTAGACAGCTTTACTTACTGTAATGTAACAAGACGTTAGACAGTTTAACAATAATGTAA
>NW_018405182.1:0-157 GCF_002113885.1 Mizuhopecten yessoensis
AGAGGGGTTGATGATACCCTTGATGTGTTGATAATACCATAGAACAGTCGATGATACCCATGAAGTGCTGATAATACTATACCATAGAGGGATAGATGATACCCTTCATGCATTTATAATACCATAGAGGGGTCAAGGATGCCCTTGATGTGTTGAT
>NW_018405182.1:4479-4752 GCF_002113885.1 Mizuhopecten yessoensis
GTACCCTTAACGTGTTGATAATACCATATAGGGGTCGATAATACCATTGATGTATTGATAATACTATACCATAGAGGGGTAGATGATACCCTTGATGCTTTTATAATACCATAGAGGGGTCGATAATACCCTTGTTACGTTAAAAATACCATAAAGGGGGTGATGATACTATTGTGGTGTTGATAACACCATAGATGGGTCGATGATACCCTTGATGTGTTCATAATTCCATAGAGGAGTAGATGATACTCTTGATGTGTTGATAATACGATC
>NW_018405183.1:0-157 GCF_002113885.1 Mizuhopecten yessoensis
AACACATTGCAGTACGTACCGTATATTTAACACATTGCAGTACGTACTGTATATGAAACACATTGCAGTACGTTCCATATATTAAACACATTGCAGTACGTACCATATATTTAACACATTGCAGTACGTACCGTATATTTAACACATTGCAGTACGT
>NW_018405183.1:1845-1979 GCF_002113885.1 Mizuhopecten yessoensis
TAACACATTGCAATACGTACCGTTTATTTAACACATTGCAATGTGCGTTCCATATATTTAACACATTGCAATGTACGTTCCATATATTAAACACATTGCAGTACGTACCGTATATTTAACACATTGCAGTACGT
>NW_018405184.1:0-158 GCF_002113885.1 Mizuhopecten yessoensis
GTCATTTTCAAAATGAACTATATACTAACCAAGCGTTCTAATATCGTTGTTTGGATATATATAGTCATTTTGTTTGATTCGACTTACAACATTTGAGCTGTCCAAGGATGAATAGTATCCACTCATGATGACACTACAGTATTTGAAAATAATCCTTT
>NW_018405184.1:266-356 GCF_002113885.1 Mizuhopecten yessoensis
TGATACCTGTCCTTCATTAGATAATCATGAGGTGGAAATTGATCATTCCAGTGACTTAAATGTTGCATATGAAGAGTGTGTATATGAATC
>NW_018405184.1:1706-21094 GCF_002113885.1 Mizuhopecten yessoensis
CTTCAGAAAATGTATTGTTCGTAGACATGCATGAATACATATTTGCTTATGTACATTATATTACTGTATTTATCCGTCAATTAGTCCATGTCTTGTAATAAGCCCATCCTTATCTATTGCAGTTTAGTATAAATTGCAANCTTATTGAAGGATAAATACAATAATGTCATAGCAGATTTTATGAAACTTCACTGGCAAATCCATTTCTGAACAGATTTTTTATCGAACTTCACTAACAACTTTCTTAACAGATTTTTATCAAACTTCACTATCAAATCCTCTCTGAACCACCCTACTGTTTACTTTTGTGGTTTTTTTCTAAATTATACATGTAACTGTGGCAATTTTATCTTTGCTCAACACAGCAACAAACTATGTCGTGAATTATATCTGTTTATTTTGATTCTGCATTTAGTCGAACCATACAATTCAAATAAAAACACAGCAAATATACAGCATTTTAAATCAAACCATCTAACTGTATAACATACATAACATAATTATCAATGCCATTCACATCACTCACCAAAATCGTTTGACACATTGCTTATATACTTATTTAGAATTCAAAAATTGGATCCCACCTATAGATCACTAATGATTTACACATTATGTTAAACATAACTGATGTTGACCATACAAATACGCTTTATTCTATATATGAACATGGATACTACTCGCGATGCAGACGAGTTCAAAAAGATAACGAGTTTTAAAAAAACAATTATTTAACTATACAGTTCCATTTTAGATATCAAATTATGGTTTATCGTGGCCTGCCCAGACCTGGAATTCACGATCTCCAAAAATGAGGTCCATATCAAATAATAGATATTCAAAACTAAATCGATGTGTTTTTTTATTCATTGCATACAGGTAGCTAAATATTAATATAGATTTTGAAAGTTACATATGGATTTATCTACTGATAAAATGCGAAAATCCAAGTCATTAAATAGATAAAAGGTTTAATCGTTCATCTGATAAGATTGGTATGAAGTAATGAAGAAAAGGGACACTATAAGGGTGTCTAACTTACCAGGCTGGTACAACATGAACAAGATTTTCTATTCTTGCGGAAACGCTAATATATTTAAAGAATATTGACTACACCAAGTTTGAAAAGAAATGGTTCCAAATAGTCTAATTTAATTGTCATATAGTCATGTTTAGCGGTATTAGACAACTTGTATATGAGTGAGTGGATGTATGAAAATATATGGTTATGTGTATAAAATATAAAAAGGTCTTTTTTGCAATAGGTATTTATTGGTACTCCAGTTATAATAGACATATCAGCATATATAATCGAACAAAAGTATATCTTTGCTCTTCAATGCAGAATCCGGTTCGACAAATATATGGTCAAATTGAAACATTCTTATCTTGCATTGATGTTCTCCATTGTAAAGTTGTGTTGTCATTGTCATTATATTATGCAAAAGGGGAAAAAAAGTGTCAAATAAAAAAATATATATAATGTAATTGTCTTCTACTCATTGCAAACGAAACTGTTAACCATTAGCGTATTCCTTTTAGAGCTCGATATAAGTGGTGTATAACCAATATCGATAACTGCTCGTTTGGTGAGTAAATGTGGAATAATTGGACTCGGATTTATACATGTTTGTGAGGAATGATGATTATATTTGGAAGCATAATCGAATGCGCCTTAAACATATAAAAAAAGAATTATTTTTGGAGCAAGATGTTTCCTCATAATGCATTTTAATGTCCAACTATAGTTACATATCATACCGATATTAGGGGGTGGCCTCCTTTACACTGTTACGCATAGAAAACAGAACATGCAGCAGAGAAGATAATTTTGTTTTACCTTTTCCATCAGTATCGTATAACATAAACTAACTACTAACGAAGAAAGGCAATGGTATCCGGATAATCAAATCACGAAATAAAGTTTCTGCGATCTCAATTTGTGACCATTCACATACATTTGATTACCTATTTATCTTGGTTTGTGAAGGAAGGAGCTAAGAAATGCGGTTTTTTTGTGTGTCTTTTTGTCATCGTCTTCTGCAATGTTGCTTTGCGTATTGCTGTACGGCACAAAATGAATGGAACCTCTGTCCGAATTGATGAAAAAGTCCTGATCTAGAACTGGCCTCGGTGTTCTCTGGTCACAAATTATATTATAATTAGAGTTGAATGACTTTCAAGATACAATAAGTCAGGTTATTTGTCTTTATTTACATTTCGTCATAAAGATTATGTATAAATATGTTACAACTCTTTCTATCATAATTCACTTTGTCATACATTTTTCTTATTACAAATCTAGTATTTACAATTGATGAACTATACCATTTAAACATGTTCTATTCCTGTCCTGATCTTTATTTTTCTCCAAACCATCTATCTATGAGGATAAGTTAAAATTCAAACGCATAAAAATGAAAGATACTCTCTATCTCAAACAGTCTCACAATAATAGTAGACATCATCTATAATGTTAAATAAAATTGCGCGAACAGGGTTGATCACAGGTCTTCTGATTATGTATTACACTCTCCATCTATAACACTTATTGTAAAAATAAATTGTAGATAATAAGGAAGTTGCATCGTTATTGTAAATGGCCATAAAAACATTTTTCTACGGCCTAGCTTTACATAATATTCTGTTTGGCAACTTATATCCAGCTTGCAGTCAGTTTCACATTCACTGCATGTAAAAATAATCAAACAATCATATTTTTTAATTCCATATCCCTAAATCCCTTTGTTTAATTTACTGCTTTACATAAAAAATCAACATTCTGTTATGTTATACAAATATGTGTTAACACAAATCTCCGAAGAGGCACACAAAACAAAACTCAATAGAAATAGCTGAAATGGGATACGTGTTTAACTGGATGGAAATGTAAGCTTATTTTAATGTATAAAGTATTTTGTCATCAAAGTATCTACCAAAAACAGTTTAATATTTTTTTTAATTGTCAAAAATGAATGGGATGTTAAGAACAATAAAGAAAAAACAAGTCTGAAACAGTTTTAACTGGATTCATTTGCTGATGACATAGCATATCTTTTCGTCGTTTTTCTCATGGTTTTTGTCACACTTCGCTTGCTTGTAAATAATGCAACTAATTTTGCTCATTGATCTACTGCTTTATTCACATCTTTTAGCTTTTCATTCACCTGAGTACACAGATTCGCCACAAACAATTTCAAGATACAATGAACCTACTGCTACATGTACCTGCTGGCCGAGTGGGTATGCTATCAGAATATCAATTCAGTAACTTCAGTACTTAAATTTATGAACAAAATTATATTTTGTGCGCTTTTTTACACATAATTATAAGTTTTATATTTGGAACAGCCAAACATGACCATGGATCCATAGTAGCTGTTAAGCTTCATATTTTGTTAAACGAGTTGATTCTTTATTTTTGTCTTGATAAATGGACGACACCTCGAACATTTCACAAATTTCTCTTTTCGCACTGACGTTATAACTTCTTTACTTATATATCTATCTAGGTAATAAGCTTCCAATGAACAATTGTTTGTTAATGGATTAAGTGTCCTTATTGTACAATTCCTTCTTTGAAAGTGCGTTTATGGTTGCGTGTACTTAAATCTCACCAACAACTGATCTCAAAGTTGCTGGCACCTCACACAGTTGGTGACATTTGGCAACATCATATTATATACACCATGTCGCAAAATTGCTCTCTGGACAATTTCAACTCCTGGTAAAGGGCTGTAAAAGAAAATATGACAATTACTAAAATGCCAAGGTGTAGCCTAATCAAACATTACCCTACATAATCCAAAAACTTGCTTAAACCAATCCGCTAACACTCGCTTGCTCTCTCAATGACTGCCTCCTTCACTCACTCACTCACTCACTCATTCACTTGACAAATTAAACCTGCTGAAGTAGAAAAATATCTTTTTCGTGATCCGTCTAAGAAAGTTAAAAAGAATGTTTAACTCATATGTTTGTATTATTTATGATCAGCTGTTTGTCCAACGCTAAGAAAATAAACCAAAGCGTTTCGATCAGTTCGTTATAAACTGCTTACAATCATATAGATATTGAAATATCAAACAAAGTCAAATATCCAGGTATACAGCGATCTTGGGTAAGTTCGCCTACACTTACTTTTTTACGTCGTCCAAGTAATTATATATCACGAAGTTGCAATCGGCAATGGTCTCATATATGCCACGTGACTGACCGTCACCTCCTTTATCCGCCACAAAATCCACAATATTCTACTTTCCTGATTGTGAAATATATTTAATTAAAAATATTAAATGTCCATGTAAAGAAGGTATAAGCATATAAAAAATGATATAGTGACCGACTTTGAAACCAGTAGCCATTACCTATCACAGGGCTTTTCAGGTTGACCAACTGACAGTATCGCTCTTTACATGGCTCTCGGGGTTTTTTCCTGAATTTATCGCACACAACTTGAAGAACCGAGTATGTACTGATGGCACAAAGTACGATACACTGCGTCAAATTACCGAAAATTTCGATCACAGGCAAATATATCAGCTAAGTACCAATGAAAGCTTGGTCTTCTTTCGATGATTAATGTGTGAAGCATCATGCGTTTATTCTTTTAATCATTCAATCGCTGTTTGAGGAACACGAAAAGTCAATAATACAAGGCTTTTCTTATTACTTTTCGAACTAGGAGTATATATTATTGATCTTCAAATTTTTTGAAAGAAATGACCTAGATGAGAGACGAATATTTTCTTTCTGTCGTGATGAAATTAATTCAATATTTTCCCTTTCTTTTTAAAAACGTACAGATAGGACATAATTGCATAAAAGCGACATTTCATCAAGTGAAATGTTATTTTTTTTATAACACATATATTTTGTTAACATTAAAAAATTCCTGAAAACTTTAACATGCTGTATGATCCTTTATCTTATGCTTTTGTTGTCACTACCCGAGTTCTTGATCTCAGGACGTGACATTACTTAGATATGACGTAGATTTACAAGGCGGGCGTCGTCCATGAAGCAGTGGACGCTTGCCTTTCCGGACCACCTGGTGTTTTCTTTGTCCCTTTTCAAGGGTCGCTATGTAAATATCTACTAATTTTGTATTTTGCCAGAGTTTAATTAATTTTGAGTTAAAATTATGGTTTTGTTGACAAATCGGATTTCTCTTATTGTTTTTCCCAAATATATGAATAGATGGAGTGTGTACTAACTTGAATTATATGTACATTAATAAACAATTAACCAAACATCGCGGCATAAAAATGTCACTTTTTCATGTAAACAAATATGCAATACATAACATCCGGATTGGAGCGTCACACTAGGAAAGACACACTTGTATATATACTGTAACGAGTAAAACGATAACTTCCATGTTGGTTATTATAGGAGAGTAAAACAAAGTAAAACGAAGTATAAAAAAGCATGCAACTTCAGACTTATGAGAAAAATACTTTTAGAAGTTAAAATGCGTGTAATGTATATTTGTGAACCTAATGCATCAAATACATATTAAATAAGCTTACCTAAATATATGACGTAATGAAGAAAGGTAGACCGTTCTATCCGGATCATATCACCTTTCTTTAAACCTCTCAGATCTTCATTGATTCTTGATCGGCTTGTTTCCTCGGATTCATATCCACGTTCAGATTTTGAAATGTTCTTACTCGCCGCAACAAAACATTGTGAAGTTCCAATCGCTTTTCGACTTGCCGAATCTGACTGACTCTTACTTGACGAACCTGACTGACTTAACCGTCTTGACTGACTTGAAAAAGACATATCACCTTTTGTACTGTTTCTGGAATTACAAAAGAAAATACAGAACCTGAGATAATTACTAAATTTCTACTCTGCTGTAGAAAGTCGGTTACCAAAAGGTGACCACAATAGTCTGTCATATAGATGCTGCATACCTGTACACTACAACAGGCATTACTTTGCTGTAATATTTATGAGAAAATAAGCAAACCTTCTGAAATCATTATCATAGACATTCATATAAATGGAGGATTAGAGTTTTTGAAAATCTTATTTGACTTAATTCTAAATGGCATTGTCAGTTTTTAATTTGTAATCATTTTTTTTCAATAATTGCCTCATACAATAAAAGGAACATTCTCATTTCATAGTTTTGATAAGTAAATTTAAAAAACGTAGTGCTGATAATATTAGTCTTTATTTTCCTCTTCTGCTAAATTAAATAGCAAATAAAGAATAAAGTAATGGATGTTTCTAAACATTTCTTTTCTTCTGGTTAGTAAGTATGGATTGAAGAAAGGTTATGTATCACAACCAGTAAATGTATATATGTGTGACGTACTCTGACACTTTCATTAGACAAAATTTGTCTCATCTGATTGTGCTGCATAAACCTTTCTTCAAAGAAATGAACTAATACCATGAAGAATATGTGCGTTTATCGTCGAAATAAACACAACGACTATTTGTTTTAAAGAGATACACACTAGGCTACAATAAAACAATGCTTTAGTTCCGATCTATCCACACTATTAATGATTGTACCAAATTCAACATTTTAGATGCAACAAAAAGTGTGTTAGATAAAAAAACAACCTTATCTTACCCTACAGCTAATCCCTAAGAGACACTAATGTCCTCTGGTTTCGAATGATTACCTGGCCTTACATGTATCCATCTCGCTATATAAACTGTATATGTCATTTGAGCTTTATAACGATATCATAGGTATTCCCAAAATTCCTATTCCTTTTGTAATCTTGTATAAATATGAAAAATTTCGTGGCACCTATATGTTATCAGAATTGCATGATATCCAAATTAAGTAGCAGTATGACTCAAACATTTTGTATTTAGGACTTCGGAAAACTATCGTATAGATGCTACTGAATTGAGACAAAAAACAGGTAAATTGTGTATTCTTGATTCTATACAGCACATGCGCTAGTCTTATAGATGTTTATTGAAAGCGCACAAGCAGCCCCCTTTTAATATACGTACCTGATTTAGTAATACACTCTGCAAATGAACCTTACTTAGGTAACAAATTACTGTATTATATTGTTTGGTACATACAACACGTAACCATCAAGTTCGCCACCTCTTAAATAGTGCACTACTAGATAGTATTTTACCCTTTTTAAATATTTTCAAGGTTTCATCTCCAGCCTTTTCTTATCGTCATAGTCCATTACCAAGTTCAAACATTCAGATGCAAACAGTGGTTTGTAAAGTCAAATAGACGAAAGTATATCATACCTAACAGTTAATCCCACTGTGCCACTCTGGTGTGGAATGATTATCTGGTCTTACATGTCCTTTCTCGCACCTCAGACAGAGATACCCACCGTCATTCCCCGTGCTAGAATTTGTCTACCTCGTCCAGCCTTTCTGGAACCTTATCGTGGCGTTGTAGATAAAATATAATGTACATTGTGAAATACGTTGTTGTTTTTTGTAATGAAAGATAACATTTTTACGCGGAAGCATTCAAATGTAGTTTAAGTAGTGTAGAGGCCATATTTATTCGAGGCCACAGACAGGGTACTTGTAGTCTTTAGCAAAATTGAATAGGTTTTTGGAACAAAAAGGTGCTCGAAAAATTAATAACCTGTAACTGAACAAGATCTTGGACTTCGACTGAGATGACTAGTCCTAGCTCATTTGCAGGTTATCGGGTTTTTTTTGTTTTTGCTCACAGCTTTTAGCTCGTTGTATGTCATTTGGGTTATATTAGGATTATATTGGAATTGCAAAATTCTAATGAAAAACTTTTTTTTTGTAATCTTGTATATATACGGAAAGTTTCGTGGAACCTATTTGTATTTCGGTATTGGGGATTTGGTGTTATAAATGCATGGTATTAAATTAATAAATTAACAGCAGTATGACTCATACAGGTTATATTGAGGACTTCTGTAAAACTATCGTATGGACGTTAAGTAAAGTGAGACAAAAAAACACAGGTAGAATGTGTATTCATGGTTGTATTCAGCACACACGCTAGTCTTGTAGATGTGTATTGGAGACACACAAGCAACCACAGGTAAATAGAATCTGCAAATTAATCTCATTGGGGTAACAAATCACTGTGCTATATGTAACGACTTTGTCTACGTATTGTAACCACTGAACGTTGTCACCTCGAATGATTTCATTTATACCATATGAAGTATATTGAATTGGTATTTGCCGGTCGTATTTATCATAATGTACCTACATATGACTAGGATATCAGTTGGATAGGGGTTTTTGACGTATAAGATCGTTGGTCAAAATACTTGTTAAAATAAAGGGTTTACAGCACTTGCATCTGTTAAGATTGTATACAGCAGCCCACAATATTAAAGGGGCAACTTAGTTAAGTTTTGTTTTTTCATAGTCTTATCGCAAAAGTCTTCATGATGATATAGTTTGATACTCCTTATGAACAATTCATTTCGAAAAAGTGACAACAGAGAGTGTTTTCTTCATATGTAATTAAGAAATCCTTAACTGTACAACGATAACCCGTTTTAACAGCAGCTGTAAGTGAACTAACTAAAACACGTGTCTTTCCAACCGAGGAGAATATGAAAATATTTTACGTTTAAACCAACTGATATCTTTCTTTGTGCGGTTTGAAATTCACCCTACGATACCTTATTGCCTGCATACTCATTAAACCGGTTTCTTTTTATTCGAATCTAACTTTGAACACAAATATCTCATTAGATTTATATGATATGACACTTATAATTCTTGCTTATGACGTCTTGTGAAAATTCAAAGTGTCAAACATGTGTTATGTGCGAAATCAGACTCACTTACACTGTGTTGTCGGTGTTAACTTCTCATTGAAAGGCCCGGATATTGCGCTATATCGGTCGAAGCTATTATTACCATCGCCTTTCATAAAGGAAAATCAAACCACACTTGATTTTGGCTTCAGTTTATGTCGTTATCAAGTACGTAACTGTTCGTTAGGAAGTATATATTTTCAGTATCTAATCAATTTTGAGAGTGTTATTTGACTAAAGAGCCATTTTAAATTTAACACCATAGGAAAGCATGAGAAGTTATCTTAATATGAAACCGATAATCTATACGTAAAGTCATTATGTTATTATAAGTATCTGTCTGTGTTATTTGTCTTTAATAACGAAAACAATAACTTAATAGCACACAGCCTTGTTGTCAAGTGACATGTCATTTAAACATGGAGTCAGATATCATGCTATTAAATCGCGTAATTTTTTATGCAACAATATGTTCGTCGTTCTACTTTGAAAAAAAATGTTGTATACAAATAATTTAATGGTTTTCCGGTTGAACGATATAGATTGCACTCGTATAACAGAATAAACCGACATTTCACTCGTGCTTCGCACTCGTATAGAAATATCGGTATTCTGCCAAACGAAAGAAATATTATGGTAATCAACCGGAAAGCAACACATATCCTCTCTATATATATCTACATAATAACATCATCGTATCGGCGTTATTGAATAGAAGTGTACGCATTGTAACCAAAGGTATGCTATAAGATGGTTTGTTTCGTTTGATTGATCATGTAAATTGCTATTTCAGTGCCAACATGTCCTCTGGCTCAACACCTCCTCTCGTTAGCCCCGATATAGCTAGGATCCACAACAGTCTGCTAAAAAGGAAACCTGGCGACATGATTGGCATGACACGAACGCGACCAGTTATTTTTCAACACTACGCCATATATATATTTGTATTTAAATTGCATTTTATTTTCAATATAATAACAACACAAATTTAAATGTTCTTCCATCATGTACAGAAAGTAAAAGTTCTTTTGTGTAAACATCTTTTAATCTACTTATGGATCGTTTGATGTTCCTTTTTAGTTTTCATAGTTGTTTAGTATCCACTAATTGTACTGTGTAACTCGAATATGAAACTATTACTGCATGTGTTACGTGATGGTATACGAAACTGTTGCTAAGTATGAACATCAAATGTTTCCACGGCTACTGTGTAGACAAAGTTATAGAACTGTAGGGGTATTGTAAACCTTTCTTGCAGGACAATGTTCTAGCTATATCGTATTTTTGGGATATATTTGGTGCCAAAATTTATCACACCAAAGTTTCACGATGTCAAAATATCTCGTCACAACATTCAGATATCAGCAGCCTCTCTTCCAACTCGTTTATTACGCATCTTTCCCTAACTTCCATGGGATATATTTTTCACGTAATTTGGAATTTCTTAGTTTGAGGCATGCAGTAGTCCATTATTTAGATGACGTGAAGAGATATTTAGCGTAAAACTTGAAGTTATGCGTTATATTTGATCAAATATGATCTGCGTACTTTTTGGATGAAAGATGTCATTTTAAGAACAGTGTTGCATGAAAATTGATCAATCAGAATCAAATAGCCTTCTTGTATATATGCATTATTAATCTCGCATCACATTAGCGATTTAACTTGAGGCTTGCAATTGTGAACTTACATACCTAACTTGGTTGAAGTTGAACAATTACAGGGCGGTTACTTCATCAATAATATTTAACTTACTCCAAGATGACATTGGTGATCCCACTTTGTATTTCCTCAATTCTACATTAACCAGACAATGACAAGGTTGTTGATTTCGTCGGAAATAATGGTGGTGAAGTGAAATCACGTGATCTATACCAGACTGTTGGTACCAGCCCATGTTGGATCGACAACTACTACGATAAAAAATATACGTAAGAGTTTTGAAATAGCATGTTGGCATTATACCAAAACAAACAAATAATAAAGAAGATGATAGTTTTTAAAATAAAGCTTTAGCGAACGCTTCTTGTGATAATTTTACAAATCTTGTTTACATCTTCGTTATTATATGTAACAGCATATACAAATAACTCGTTAATTATGCTGTACCCCTAGTTTAGCATGTCAATCAAGCTATTTTTTATCAGTCGTGTCGTTAATCTTTAAGGGACAATTAAGCGAAATATTTTTGGTTTATAACCTTGTCACAAAAATCTTCATAATGATATAGTTTGATACACTTTATGGGCATAACATGTCGAGATATTGACAAGAGACACTGTTTTCTTGACGTTTTGTATGAGTAATGAGGAAATCCTTAACCGTACAGCCGTACGTTTTAGCAGCAGCTGTCGGTGAATTTCTGGCTAACAAAAATGCATTTATTGGGAATCAAAATCATCTTCCAACAGCATCTCAATCATCGTTATAAATGATTGATATTTTTTACGTTTAAACTTATTGATATCGTACTTTCTGCGGTTTCAAATTCTCCCTGCGGCACCCTCTCAGTCCGTGCATACTCTTATTGAACCTGTCCGGTTTTTTTCAATTCCAAATGTTAACAGAATTATCTATATAATTGTTACTTGCGATATATCGTGTCAATTCAAGAATGTGCTACATTTACGTGTGTACTCAGACTCATAACTGACACTGTGTTGTCGGTCTTTCTCACTGAAAGGCCCGGCTATTGCGATATTTCGGTCGTAGCTATTTTTATCACCGGCTTTTCCAAAAGATGAAACTGACCACAATGGACGTTGGCTTCAGGTCTTGTCATTACCAACTGCGTAAACTTTCGTTAGAAGATATATGTTTTCAGTATCAACTGGATTTTCAATATGTCATTTGACTAAATAGCCCCTTAAAAAGTAAAACGCTTTTGCAGACTAAACCCTTCGTCTATATCCGTGAACCTCTAACAAAAATGGCCGACTCGATCCGATGAGAGGTGGGCGTAGCCTGTACTGACTGGATACCTCTTGGATGTCAACAATCTTGAGAAAAAGGCGAATATGAAACAATAGTAGCAGTTTGGCGATAGGCTTTCGGAAATTGCACTTATAATAGCGTGTGGCATTGTGTATCGGTATTATAAATCAGTTCAAGTACAGATTGAAGAGGTTAAACAAATTGACAGATCCCCGAGACGAGACTTGGTCGACAGAAACCAGGAACTTGCTATTTCCCCAAACCCCTTGCTTTAGTTGTATAATATCATGAACATTCGTAAAATGGTCACTTTATTTGTTGCTGAATGCAAACTACCAGAAGCATAATGCAGAAGAGAATTTTATTTAAAGGACTTTACGAGAGCTTTATTAATATTTTCAGACCGTATCCGGAGCAAAAAATTGTACGGCTGGCATTGGATGCGACTACAAAGAGACATATATACGACATTGGAACATACAACTGTGAACATTTCGCGACGTTGTGTCGGTATGGGATACAAGAATGTCGCCAGCCGTGTGGAATGGCCGCCAATCTGAGACCTCTATCTAACTAACCATAAAATATAGGATATGTGTGTTTGTTCTTTCCAGATTGTCTGTTTTTTCGATATCATATAATTTGGAGAACCCATTTGACATGTTATGTAATTGACAACATACCTGATTTACAAGCATGTCTCATTGATTATTCTGATTGACATCATATGTATTTGATGATATATCTGATGACGTCATATGTTATTGACAGCAAAGTTGATTGAAACATGTTAATCAAATATGTCTCATTGATCACATATCTAATTAACAACATGTCTCATTGATCACATATCTAGTTAATAACATGTCTCATTTATCACATATTTGATTGACAAGATTTCTCATTGATTACATATCTGATTAACAACATGTCTAATTGATCACATATCTGATTAACAACATGTCTCATTGATCAAATTTCTGACTGACAACATGTATCATTGATCCCATATCTGACTGACAACATGTCTCATTGATCACATATCTGATTGACAACATGTATCATTGATCACATATCTGATTGACAACATGTATCATTGATCACATATTTGATTGACAACACAATGATTCATAGTCTGATAGAATGTCATATCTGATTAACAACATATTTGATTGATAGTCTGATGGAAAGTCATTTATCACATAATGTACTGTGTTATCCAGTGAATATACCAATGTCATATTTGTTTGCGTATTAACCCATGTAATATGACCTATCAGCCCTGTGATTGGTTGTAGGTTTTAATTGTTTCAATTGTGACGTCACGCCTAGGACAAGTACATGACGTCACAGACTTACGCACTGGAGTCAAAATGGCGGCAATTTACATTTCAAGGTTGCATAAAAATTGTCGTTTTAAACGAATAAATGTCACCAATCTTGATTTTGTGATAAAAAGGATCTTACACTCGTTTTCATTTCATATGAAATTTATGAAACTCGTCTCGAAATTTTCATTTTGGCTCGCCAGAGGCTCGCTAAATTGACAAATTCTTAAACTCGTTCCATAAATCTCATATGAAATGGAAACTCATGTAAGATCCTATGTATCTTATTTACAACATATTTGATTGATAGTCTGATGGAAAGTGATATATGATTAACAACATATTTGATTGATAGTCTGATGGAAAGTCATATCTGATTAACAACATTTTTCACTTACATACACCATAGGCATTTCAAATAATGTGTAAATTGGTCGAATGGCATACTGTTCTGTCTATTATAGAAATCTGAATTTTATATTTATCGTTTGGTAGTTTTACGTATATTTTCCCTATTCTGTTTGATGTGATTCCCTATCTGTCTGTACATAATCATACTTCCTGTATTTAATTGTTTTTATTGTTTCCCAAGTATCATTGCAGTGGTATATATATCAATATTTAACTTATTAACATCATCTGTTTTTGTTCCTACTAAAACATCTTTTTCATTTATTTCGTGATTGATTTCTAGTTAGCTTGTTTTTAAAGTCGCCTTTCTTTTTATCCATACCTTTTTAACTATGCCGTATGTAAAAATAATGACGTTGTGTTTCATTTTCCTTTGAACAGAAATTGCACAAACCTTTATATTCAAACATGCTTTTCTAATTTATGTTCAGTATTTTTAATTCATTGTAGACGTTTCCAATAAAATAGTTTCCTTCAATGGTCACTTGTTGCTGTATTTGATAATTTCCCAATCTGTTTCCAGACAATAACATTTGCAGAATATTGATTCTGCCTTTATTTCCGACTTTAACTTCCTTCTTATTACCATGAATTACTTATTTCAGCAAATTTTCTTCTTGCTTTTTATTGTTCAAAATTGAACCTTTATGGATAATATACAAATCGTTTACTACTGTTGTTTATTTATCGCACTCTTAAGAAATTNATTTTTTTTTTTTTTTTTTTTTTTGATATTTCGTCACCCAGTCCTCTTGGGGTTTTTTCAAGCAAAAAATGTTTCGCGGATATAAAATTGTGGATGATCGTTTTTGCCTGGTTATCTCTTCTTTTGAAATGTACAACATATGTTTATATACAAAAATGTACAACTTTCTGATCAGTTTCAAAAGAAAAGGGGATTTTCGTCTGAAAAAAACACTTATGGTTACCAAATTTTGGTTTGTAACTTTTTTGAAATTATTTTAATGCCTCCTTATATAACAAGAGCTGTTGAAGAACAGCATAGCTCGCCTATTGGTGTTATATTTTGTAAGATAGCAAATATCAATAGAAACACATGTACAGAAAAAAACTTGATATAATGGCCGTCATTTCATTTGCCACCTCGCTTACCGCCAACATATTTTCAGGTCCCTTAATTATGTTTTTCTTAAGAATTTCTTTATATGTTTCCCTCAATTTATTGACAAACCCCTTTATAATGCCAATATTTCTTTGAACAAATGGTGGCAATATAACAAGGTTTTGCTGTACCTTAATATGTTGTACATTTCAAAGGAAGAGATAACAGGCACCGTGAACAAGTCACCAGCGTACTGATGTTGATGACCAATCCAACACTGCACATACAAACTTTCTCAAAAACCTAAACCAAGTCCAATTACACAGTTTTGCCCCTAAAATATGAAAATATGGTTCAGCAGATTGCTTACACTCCATATAATGCCTCAACCTTATAACAGACAACAATGTATCGAGTGTGATGATGTCTCGAAAAACATTTGCCCACAAATCTGTAACCTTAGTAAAGTGGGACGCCGACGCCGGGCTGACTACATTAGCCCTTCTATTCGAGCTAAAAAGGATATTTTGATAGTTAGACTATTTGTTAATGCTGCTACATTAAAAGAAGATAAAAGACAAGATACTTTGTTGACTTTGCTGTGCAATAAAAATTCATATATCAAATTTATTGGTGTTTCTATTTCTTTTCTACGTTGTATTGATACATTGCATGTGTACATAAGGAACATGTCAGTGTTTCTACTATCTAAATTGGTCCTTTCAATGTAAGCTCTCTTTTTTCCATGACCTTGTGATGTATTCTATTTAACATATTTCAACTCCCATGAGTTGTCTTTATTGTATCCGTAAAATATGTCAGCTGTGTGCAAACTGTGTCCATACACACGTTCCACAGATACTCTTCATCGTGAATTGAATGAAATAATTATCACATATCAAAAACACTGACATACACATCGGCCAACAGTATATGGATGAGATTAGCACAAAGCTCAATATCAGAATATACAATCAGCAACCATCGTTTTTCCATTAAACAGAACAATCTACATTTGGCATTTGGCACCTGTGACAAGGCACTTTGATATGCCTACCCGTTGTTAGAAAAACAGAGAGGTGGTTGCCATAGATCATTGCCCGAATCGGCATGAATCAAGAAGCTGAATATGGTAAATGTATTGGATCAACGTTAAGCGCTTTTGACAAACTAGTTAAGTATTAGTCAGCTAACTCATCCACTTGCTGATGCACGTCTGTGCATGAGACGACTGACAGACGTTGTCATATGTAGTGGACGAATTGTGTGTTTCTCGATGTGTTGACATTTTCGCCATTTTGCATCTTTCGCCAGAATAGAATTTAACCATATCCTTGTGTATTCAGAAAGTTATTTTGGTGGATTCAGTGCCATTTTTCAATTTATAATCGCTGAACAAATCGGCGTTATGAATTCAGTATCACATTTCTATTCCAATCTGAAGCATCTTTTTTAATGCTAAAATGATCCGGTATTTTCTCATCTCTTTGTCCTTTATTCACACACACAATAGCATTGGTCAACGCTGCGATCTGTGTAAATTCTGCTTGTTGCTCACTCTTACGAGGGGATTTTCGATTATATATATAAATATATTGTATCTTATTCTGTTATGTTCTATCGTGATGTAAATGCTCCGTGTTTTTGTGTGTCTCGATAAAGAAGCGGATCGCTCCGAAAATTTAATGTTTGTAAGTTACACCTTGATGTCATACCGCTATCAAGAGTAACCTCCCTTACACTGTCACGTACGGAAGACAGTTTTTCAGTGGGATCATTTATTTATCTTTTCTGACAGTTCCCCCGTAGTCCTTACCTGAGAATTAATGAAGGGACTGCAATATTATACATGATAACAAGGTATGAAATATAATTCCGATTGTCTCAATATTTGATCATTCACATACATTTAATTAAATATTAGGATTCATTGACATCATTATATTCAATAACGTTGTATATTGGTTTTACGGCACCGTCTTTTGATGGGATCCCTGTTCAAATTGGTGAGTAAGTCCAAATCTAGACCTTGACTCGGTTTTCTGTCGTCGTCGTCATCAATTTGAGTGAAACATTTCACAAATGCAACAAAGCAGATTACTTCATCATATAGACTATGTACAGTGATACTCTTTCTATCTCAATCCCATGTACCCATTTCAAGTCGGTTTCCAGCCAGCCTTAGAAATATGATTCACCATCAGCATATTAATTCAGTTATAACTGTTATTCTGGTATGTATTTTGTGATATAGAATTGTTTCATGATAACGGCTCCTTTTCTTTGCTTTATTGTGAACTTTGATAGGGGCGGGTTGTGTGTCCTAGGGGCGGATTGTGTGTGATAGGGGACGGGTTGAGTGTCATAGGGGGCGGGTTGTGTGCCATAGGGGCGGATTGAGTGTGATAGGGGCGGATTGTGTGTCATAGGGGCGGATTGTTTGTGGTAAGGAACGGGTTGTATGGGATAGGAGGTGGGTTGTGTGTCATAGGGGCAAATTGTGTGTGATAGGGGCGGGTGGTGTTTGATAAAGGGGCGGGTTGTGTGTAATAGGGGATGGATTGTGTGTGAAAGGGGGTGGACTGTGTGTGATAGGGGGCAGACTGTGTGTTATAGGGGCGAGTTTTGCGAATAGGGGTCCAGTTGTCTTGAAACGACGAATGATAAGTATGATTATATCTTTTATTTTTCTAGCTTACTTATACTAATGTGTGTATTTTTGCTGTGTTTTTATGTGTCTTGGTTATAGGGCGGATAGCTCAGATTACTGACAAGCATTGTCTTATGTTACACTGTTTGGATAACAACAGTTTTAAGTGATTCCTTAACATTTGAATACTAGACAGAAACATAGAAACGAGTACTGTACGGAAGTACCCTTGTGTGGTTCGGTGTGAATGATGAATCTAAGACAAACACACACGTATTTCCACCTTTAACATGTGGTTATAGATACAGTATGCCAAAATAAATTACGCCACATCATACAGCTGTTTCGTCCCTTTAGGACCCATCGATGATGCTAGGGGTTGAACCGTATCACTACCCGAATGTGAAAACTGTGGACATCAAGGTTACGACACACCTCGGGGACAAAGAAAACCACCAGCAGAATTTACCACTTTCGATCTTCAAAGATGAACCTACGGCACACACATGGGACTGTACCTTTAACAAAGAATGTCAATATGAAGTACACTTTATCATACAGCTGTTTTGTCCTTCTATGACCTATTGAGTGAAAACAGGTGCCGACAAAGATGTAAATCATGGTTCGAATACCACAATGATATACCTTAGCAAGAAATATCCTTTTAGATTATAACGTTTGATCCTAATTCATGTTCACGGTTTTCAGTTTACTCTTGACATTAAACAATTCAGAAACAAATAACATTTTATATCATTTTAAGGGTCCCAAAACACACATTTTAGTTGAAAATTAGTCGAAAAGGGAGAATAGTCAACACTATCGACAGCGATTGAGCGAAAAATACATCATAAAGTGTCTGGCGTACTTCATTTTGTTTACACATATGCATACGCAAACTCTACCGGAGGAATTTGGGTACAGGTTTGATGAGGCAGATCACGTCTTGTCAAAAGCACTCCGCATATGAAAATAGTCCGTGATTTCAAAAACGTTATAAAATACAAAAAAACATAAGTTGAATAAACACAACTTTAAGCGTGAATTTACATAAGTAGCAGCGAATAAAGTGAACGTTTTAGATTTTAGATTTCCCCATATTTTTTAACAGCAAGTGATTTTCTTCCTCGCAAATCTAATATTTGTTTACATACGTCAGTGACGGNTTAGTCGAAAAGGGGGAATAGTCAACACTATCGACAGTGATTGAGCGAAAAATACATTATCAAGTGTCTGGCGTACTTCGTTTTGTTTACACATATGCATACGCAAACTCTACCGGAGGATTTTGGGTACAGGTTTGATGAGGCAGATCACATCTTGTCAAAAGCACTCCGCATATGAAAATAGTCCGTGATTTCCAAAACGTTACAAATTACAAAAAACATTAGTTGAATAAACACAACTTTAAGCGTGAATTTACATAAGTAGCAGCGAATAAAGTGAACGTTTTAGATTTTAGATTTCCCCCTATTTTTTAACAGTAAGTGATATTCTTCCTCGCAAATCTAATATTTGTTTACATACGTCAGTGACGGGAGATTGTGAAATACTTGGTTTAGTCAACTTACAGCGAATTTTTTATCCACGAGCGAGCAATGAGAAAATTGTTTGAATTTGTATTATCAAAACAATGAAAGTTTATCAAAACAAGGTAAATTGATCTGAACCTAATGCATAGACTGTTTTAAGCATGGAAGTATTACAGAAATAACTTGTAATGTTACCAGGGGCTCTCCGACTTGCACTTTGAACTTTGAAGTATGATGGGCAGTGCTATATTTATACGTTCTATCCATGCAGATATAATAACTAAAGAATGAAAGTATAGAAGCCAGGCTATTGAAACCTTTTTCAAAGAAATTACATACACCACATCCACTAAAATAGAATTGTCATATGCAATGGGTTATTTAAGAAAGATGTGTAACTCGGGATGTTCCGGGAAGGAAGAGGTTTTGGGAAACCCCAATGGAAATTACCTGCTCCATGATTCACTATAGAATACTGGAAATGGAAGTTAACAGAGATAACACAAAAGCCACAGGTAAATTTATATAACTGTTTTAGTACATCAGCAACCCTTTTTTTCTGATAGACGTAAATTAAGGTGACCTAAATCAAGTTTTACACACACAACCACATGTCGATAAACATTACCATTAATTTGTCGTCATTTATCCACTCATTCATCGTTGAATTCTTTTTACTACCCGTCAAATGGTGGGGGGGGGGGG